>NC_083571.1:78771387-78881387 GCF_027579695.1 Neoarius graeffei
ACCTGATTGAGCTAATGGGGTTTTTGAAGAATAAATATATTCTTTGTTTTCACTTACCTTAGCACCATCTGCACCATTATGCATGATGCAACAGATTTGTAATTAGGTGACCACTTTGATTTCATAGCCTTATATATGCCTAATGACTTGAGCTTGTCTTTCAGAAAGGCTTTTTTTTGTATATAATTTGCATATATGAACAATAGCCTGACAGAGTAACAAAAAGGTTCCCCACTGGGTCAATCAAATGGTTTACTGCAGCTCAAGAAACATAAGAAAAGAAAATAAGAAATCGATATGCTAAAATAAAAAATAAACAACAATGACTTAAGGTCCGTTTAGGAGAAATCCATGTGCACGTCCTTTGAAGGAGTCAAGGCCATATATAGATATGTTGCCAACAATGTGATCAGGAAGACTTCCAGACACGCACAGTTGAGTAGATGAAGCCTCTGTCCAGTGAGTTGGTTCTAGCGTCCGGTATGGTGAGTTGCATGGTCTGACATTGAAGTACTAGACCTTGCCACACCATCTTCTCTTCAGTGGAGGAAGGAGTAGCATGAAGGTCTGTTGGACAATACCTGGTATGCATTTTGTAGAATGCTGATAATGCAGCGACTTGGCGTTTGTGGGGCAAGCTAGGAATGGAAAATTGGGTGCAGGCAGTGGCTTCATCTATACCTATGATCTTGAATGCCTTTCTCTGGATGTTGTCTAGTTGGGTTAGACTAGTAGAGGAAGCATTCATCCAGCTCAAACATGTGTATTTCATTATGTTGCGGACCTGTGCTTTGTATACTGTTGCTCTGCTTCTTGTGTCAAGCTTGATGGCAACTTTTCTCAGGGCACCAAGCTTCTGTCCAGCCCTGGTAGCAATGGATGATATGTGCTTTGACCATGAAAGTTTACTGTCACTAATAACGCCAAGGATTTCAAGTTCTTCTTGGACTGCTAACTGATCGTCACCTTTATGTGTGGCATCCGTGGGTCTCGAGAGACCATGGATCTGCGGCCGTAGAGTTTTGATTCAACTGTTGATGGCGACGCAGATAACCGGTAGACTGTTGCTTTCCGTGTTTTGTCACCGAGTTGAGGCGACGCTGGAGTGTTTCCAGGGCGCAGGCCTAGGCAGGGTTTTATGAGAGATCGGCAACTGTTCATGCAGCACGTCTCCCCTCTCCATGCCACCGATGTTGTCCAAGGGAAAGGCAGGGGCCGATACAGCTTGGCACCGGCATTGTCACAGGAATTGCCAGAATGAGGTTGAATATGACATCGGACTGCCTTAGGGACTCCGGCTCCTGATTTATCCTCAAAGTTTACTCCCAAAGCCTTTCCCATGATTGGGTATGGCCGCAAGGCAGCGGAGGTTTGAAATCAGAGTTTTCCTTCTCTTAGAGGGACTGCCTTCACAGGCTGATGAATTCCGTCTATCCGAAGCACTGGTTCTAAGACGCCAGGACCTGCCCTTGCCCCTTCTCCTGTTAGTAGAAACGGTTCCGCTGGGCTTACAGGCTAAGCCACACGAGAAGGCCGGGAGTTGGACTTGGTTGCCAGAGACTGTTTCAGACGCATGCCGTGAAGAGCACTTGTTAAGCAATGGGAGCTTATCCCCACTAGCACTCCTCGGCTTGGCAACCTTGGAACCTGATATTCACCAAAGTACAGTTTTATGGCACATGGAGTTCTCCTTCTTGACACTCGCATTGACTTGCACTTTGCTGGCTCAAATGTGACCTTCCACTTGTCAGCCCAGGCCTTCGTCCTTTCAAGGTCTCTGTTGAGGCTGGCTGCTACAGTACATAGTTAATATGGGCGGCACGTAGTGTACGTGGTGTAGTGGTTAGCACGGTCACCTCACAGCAAGAAGGTTCTGGGTTCGAACCCAGCGGCTGGCAAGGGCCTTTCTGTGTGGAGTTTGCATGTTCTCCCCGTTTCTCCCCGCGTGGGTTTCCTCCGGGTGCTCCGGTTTCCCCCCACAGTCCAAAGACATGCAGGTTAGGTTAATATGGGACGGCCTTGGGCTGGGGTGCCCTTGAGTGGGGCACCTAACTCCCATCTGTTCCCCGGGCGCTGTTAGCATGGCTGCCCACTGCTCTGCGTATGGCTGCCCACTGCTCTGGGTATGTGTGTGTGCTCATTGCTTGCGTGTGTGTGCATGTGTGGGTTCACTGCTTCAGATGGGTTAAATGTAGAGAGGAAATTTCACAAGTGTGTGATGAATAAAGTTGTGCTTTCTTTCTATAGCATAGGCTTTTTATGGAAATTTTAAATATTTCATTTCTTTAAAGAAAATCTTTCCAGTTTGTTGAAACACAAGATGGAATGCTAATAAAAATTGCCTGACGTTCAAGTAATTCGCTCAGGTGGCAGTTTACCTGGATGTACTTTAACAGCAAGATAGGTGTTGAGAGAGCTATTGGAAAATCTGTGCTGTTTGTATCATTTCATCTCATTCTCTCTAGCCGCTTTATCCTGTTCTACAGGGTCGCAGGCAAGCTGGAGCCTATCCCAGCTGACTACGGGCGAAAGGCGGGGTACACCCTGGACAAGTCGCCAGGTCATCACAGGGCTGACACATAGACACAGACAACCATTCACACTCACATTCACACCTACGGTCAATTTAGAGTCACCAGTTAACCTAACCTGCATGTCTTTGGACTGTGGGGGAAACCGGAGCACCCGGAGGAAACCCACGCGGACACGGGGAGAACATGCAAACTCCGCACAGAAAGGCCCTTGCCGGCCATGGGGCTCGAACCCGGACCTTCTTGCTGTGAGGTGACAGCACTAACCACTACACCACCGTGCCGCCTGTTTGTATTATAATATTGTTAAATTTATTTTGATTATCCACCATATCTATAAATTTGTAAGGGTGAGTGAGTTAAACAGTGAACACAATGAACTATAGTTGTAGTGACTATAATGAACCTTAAGCTGGGTGAGGTAATGTACTCAACGATCGGTAGGTAGTTCAGAATGCATGTGAAGTTGTATTGACATTTTACTTTGTCATGAGAGAAAAAAACAGTTAACTACAAGGGCACTCGAAGAGCAAGGACCTCCGCCAAGGTCAATAGTCAACTCTTCAGTGATGTGCAGATCTGCAACCACAACCACTTCATACTGCATGTCTGGATGAGTCGTATTTACTAGCAATGATTGCGCAGCCTGTTTGTTTGTTTCACATTAAGATGTGCAGTATTTTCAAACTACTGTCCCCGAGTGCTCCGTGATGAATGCTTTCTGTGTTATGGTTGAACAACTAGCCAATATGTGTATCCCAGAAGATTACTGGTACCCGTGAATGTGGATTGTCATATGGAGTCATCATTTGGCTGTGTTTTGTCACTATTGAACATCAGTGCCATCTACTGGATTCAGACGTATGGGATTTTTTTCGCGCAGACTTCCGCCAAGGCCAGATCTTACAACCCCGATTCCAAAAAAGTTGGGACAAAGTACAAATTGTAAATAAAAACGGAATGCAATGATGTGGAAGTTTCAAAATTCCATATTTTATTCAGAATAGAACATAGATGACATATCAAATGTTTAAACTGAGAAAATGTATCATTTAAAGAGAAAAATTAGGTGATTTTAAATTTCATGACAACACCACATCTCAAAAAAGTTGGGACAAGGCCATGTTTACCACTGTGAGACATCCCCTTTTCTCTTTACAACAGTCTGTAAACGTCTGGGGACTGAGGAGACAAGTTGCTCAAGTTTAGGGATAGGAATGTTAACCCATTCTTGTCTAATGTAGGATTCTAGTTGCTCAACTGTCTTCGGTCTTTTTTGTCGTATCTTCCGTTTTATGATGCGCCAAATGTTTTCTATGGGTGAAAGATCTGGACTGCAGGCTGGCCAGTTCAGTACCTGGACCCTTCTTCTACACAGCCATGATGCTGTAATTGATGCAGTATGTGGTTTGGCATTGTCATGTTGGAAAATGCAAGGTCTTCCCTGAAAGAGACGTCGTCTGGATGGGAGCATATGTTGCTCTAGAACCTGGATATACCTTTCAGCATTGATGGTGTCTTTCCAGGTGTGTAAGCTGCCCATGCCACACACACTAATGCAACCCCATACCGTCAGAGATGCAGGTTTCTGAACTGAGCGCTGATAACAACTTGGGTCGTCCTTCTCCTCTTTAGTCTGAATGACACGGCGTCCCTGATTTCCATAAAGAACTTCAAATTTTGATTCGTCTGACCACAGAACAGTTTTCCACTTTGCCACAGTCCATTTTAAATGAGCCTTGGCCCAGAGAAGACGTCTGTGCTTCTGGATCATGTTTAGATACGGCTTCTTCTTTGAACTATAGAGTTTTAGCTGGCAACGGCGGATGGCACGGTGAATTGTGTTCACAGATAATGTTCTCTGGAAATATTCCTGAGCCCATTTTGTGATTTCCAATACAGAAGCATGCCTGTATGTGATGCAGTGCCGTCTAAGGGCCCAAAGATCACGGGCACCCAGTATGGTTTTCCGGCCTTGACCCTTACACACAGATTCTTCCAGATTCTCTGAATCTTTTGATGATATTATATTATCTTTGCAATTTTACACTGTCAAACTCCTTTCTGATATTGCTCCACTATTTGTCGGCGCAGAATTAGGGGGATTGGTGATCCTCTTCCCATCTTTACTTCTGAGAGCCGCTGCCACTCCAAGATGCTCTTTTTATACCCAGTCATGTTAATGACCTATTGCCAATTGACCTAATGAGTTGCAATTTGGTCCTCCAGCTGTTCCTTTTTTGTACCTTTAACTTTTCCAGCCTCTTATTGCCCCTGTCCCAACTTTTTTGAGATGTGTTGCTGTCATGAAATTTCAAATGAGCCAATATTTGGCATGAAATTTCAAAATGTCTCACTTTCGACATTTGATATGTTGTCTATGTTCTATTGTGAATACAATATCAGTTTTTGAGATTTGTAAATTATTGCATTCCATTTTTATGTACAATTTGTACTTTGTCCCAACTTTTTTGTAATCGGGGTTGTATATCTTGCAATGTTAGCAAAAGATAAACTAAGTTCGCAGATCCGGTCCGTGACTCGGATTTGCTCTGAAATTGAAAGAGTTCTTCCTTGGCCCATGCTACACCCTTCTACCAAATTTCATGGAAATCAAGTCAGTAAGATTTGCACAATCCTGCTTAAAGTCAAACAAACCGCACCAAAATTGGAGCCTCCTTGGCAGAGGTAATGAAAGAAGTGTTTGATTCTACTTCACCTTGGATACGTGATATCCTTATGATTATCGTCAGCCTTCCATAACCTACGCTTTTCTTTCGAGTCATGTGGCCCTGATCCAGTACTAACTTTAGAAACCTTGAAGGATCTTAACTTTTGTTCATCTTGTCAGTTTGAAGATATTTATACACTGTAAACTAGCATATTTACTACACAGTATTGTGGTATTTCGTGTATAGGTGGACAAAGTAGCAGTTTTTGTGTGTCAAATGAAAACAAAGGATATCTAAGCAATAGAACATGAGAGATAAGTGTGCTTTTGTGAATATCGTTACAGTTGTGGTTTTGTTGACAGGCCCGAGTTGAAGTGGGACACAAGAACACAAACAAAGATGTCTGAAAGCTTAAGTGCAGCCATTCTGGCCACTGAGGCTCTGATCTACACTCCTCTACATCCACTTAACTCCTGACACAATCCCAGAGCAGGCAGTGAGTCACAAATGAATGAAACGCTTTGCTCGTCGCCAGTTCACATTTAAAATGAATCACTTCCAGCATGTTTATCAAATCACTGAGTAACACAACACAAGCAAATCCCAACTCTTTAATGCATCAACTAGTTCGATCAGCAGATTAGTGTAATGCTTTTCTCAGACAAGTTCATCATTCACAAGACAAGTGTCTGCTTTTGCTCATTGAATTCTGTAAGCGTTGCTCTGTAATCATCAAGCCTTGCATTAAGCTGTTATAGCAACTGCTGCAAAATATACAAACTGCAGCTCCACCACACACAAGTCATCTCTACTCTAAGGATTCCGTTTCAGGATTTCTCACACACAATTACTTTTTCCCCCTTGGTCTGTTAAATATTTTTACCAACTGATCATTCAAGTTGTTCTCTAAAAAAAGAGAAATTATAGACTCTTCTGCCAGAGACCTACCCTTTTCCTACAGCCCTCATGCTAAATATGTGGACGTCCTGACCAGTATTTAATCACGCTTGGCTTCTCTAAACACCACAGTCACAGTTTGTACCGTTTTACCTTCCAAGAACACCGAAGTGTACTTCGGAAACGTATCAAGCCATAACACGGCCAGAATAGGACCACCTGTAGTGCCACTACCCCAAACTCGACCGCGTGCAGTCGGTCCACACACCATCCACATACCACAACACAGAGAACAGCGACGGATCCACCCTAAAACAGGAAAGATTCACTGGACTTGATCTCAGTACCACAGCTGCATTGCCAGGGAACACATGACTTCATACAGAATGCATTACTGGAGACAGGGTGCAGCAAACGGAGCAAGAAACAAAAAAACCCAACAACTTAAGAGTAGAAAAGAAAGGTAAAGAGAAATAGAGCTGGTATCGAAGCACTCCATTGGAGCAGGAGGTGGGTATGAAAGGGTTATTGTGCACCCGAGGTTGATACCTCTGGCTTCTATCTGGGTGCATCCTGCTTTCTGAGTGACAGAAATAGTTACTCACCAGCCTCATCACACTTCATCACTCTCTCTGCCTCACGCACACAAGCCATTGAGTACAAAATTATTAATGACAGCGTTCGTCTAAAGCACTGGAGCAGCGGCTCTTCTATTATTCTTTGTCTCGGTCTTCATCAGGTGACGGTTGATTCGAACCACCTGATTTTGTGGTTTATTTTTTCTGTGGAAAGAAAGAAACTGTAACTGCGAGGTTGAAATCCAAATTCTTAACACCACAATGCAGCCATTCATAGGAAATCTAACCAGTTAAAGGTTTGAGTTACTTGCCTTCTTTCTGCATATTTTATTAACTCATAGCAGAATTTCACAGCATTAGGTGTGTGTGTGCACGCGTGTTTCACTTGAAGGACATCTGCAAACGAAGACAGCTAGATTCCTAGTCTTGAGTCCAACCCAAACCACAACACACCACGCCTGAGTGCAGTGTGTGTATGGTCTGTGTTTAGCTCTCATGTGTATTGCTGTTTGAGCCAAAGCGGTGATAAACGTGCCCATTAAGCTTGGTGGAGCCTCCTGAAGACCAGCCATTAGCCTGGTGCTATCAGACACCTCCTATCTCATCTCATGCCCCTTTTCGACTAACAGGGAACAGGTTCCGTTCTTATCCACGCACCAAATTTTGAACCTTTCGGAGCATTCCGACCAAAAATAAATTGGTTTGGAACCTGGAAAGTTGGTTCCCAGCTGGAACCAAAATATAGTTAGTTTTTCCAGTGCAAACCATGTCAACATCAGTGGGCGTGTCATTAATTCAGAGAGGAAGCGGAGTGTGGTAATGGAGAACGCAATGGAAAAGGATATATCTACAGGGAAAAAAATGGACTGAAAACAAATACCTGCAATAACAGAACAACAGCTAACAGGTAATCAATGTGCACCATCATCTTGCTACTACTGTTCACTCCCATTGTGAATTGTGCAATGCCCTCCATCCATGACTCATCCTTGATTACAATGGTTCTGCTCAAGTCTTGTGGAAATGCAGGCCGGTTCACTAGCTGGCACCAAGTTTCAAAAAATCCCAAACGGAACCGGTTCAAGAACCCGTTCTCTGCTGGTTGAAAAGGGGTGGTAATGTCATAAAACCTTTCAGGCGAAGTTCATTCACTCATTCACATTCAGCAACCCTTCACATGGTCAAATCCACATCCGGTTATAAATAACTCTCAAAGGCGACATGTTTTCCTCAACTTTGGTGTCTTATTTGCACATGCTGTATCTCAATCACAAGTACCATTTTAAATCCTCCAAAAGTGAAAAAATCATGTTTGTAGATTATTTATTTATTGATTTACATTACAGGCATTTAGCAGACGCTCTTGTCCAGAGCAATGTACAACTGCAAAAGTCAGGTACAAGAAGTGCTGAACTTCGAGACAAGAAAGTTCTAGTGCCAAATGAACAAGTGACAGAATAATACTTTAATGTAATATTCTGTAGAAGTAACAGCAAGCAGCCAAGGAAAGCAAAACAATTCAACCATACAAATAAACTGACAAAGTACAACTAAATAGAGAAAAATAAAATCCCCAACAGCTAAGACTAAGTCATCATGACCAGGCTAGACAGTACACAGCCTGGGTTGGTCAAGACTGCTACGTGATTACATAGTGGGCAGGGACGCAGGGGAGAGGTGCAGCCTGAAGAGGTGGGTCTTCAGTCTGTGCTTGAAGGTGGTCAGGGAGTCTACAGTTCTGACCTCAATGGAAAGGTCATTCTACCAATGGGGAGCCAGGACAGACAGCAGTCTTGAGTAGGCTGAGCTGAAGCAGAGAGGAGGAGGGACCAGGCGACCAGTAGCAGTGGAGCATAGGTATCTGGCTGGCATGTAGAGTCGGATCAGTCTCTGGAGGTATGCTGGACCTAACCTCTCGACTGCCTGGTAAGCTAGCACCAACGTCTTAAATTTGAGGCGAGCTGCAACAGGTAGCCAGTGAAGGGGGGCAGGCAGAGGAGTAACATGGGAGGAATGAGGGAGATTGTAGGCGGGCTGCAGCATTCTGGATGAGCTGCAGGGGTCTGGTGGCAAATGCTGGAAGGTCGGGAGGAGCCGGGAGAGGATCAGCACTTGGACCAGGAGCTGGTGAGGAAGGGGCGGATCCTTCAGCTGTTGTCAAGGAGAAATCTGTACGTCCAGGTCACTGCAGCGATGTTCGCCAAAGAGGAGAGTCTGTCGTTGAACACAACCCCTAGGTTACTCGCACTGGGAGAAGGTGACATAAAGATGTCCCCCAGGGAGATGATTTCCAGGGGTGGACAGGATGGAGTGGGAATGTAAGTCACCTCTGTCTGATGGTTGTCCATCCAGCTCTGGATGTCATGCAGGCAAGCAGAGATGCAAGAGGAGACCTGTGTGTCAGAAGGAGAAAAAGAGAAAAACAGTTGGGTGTCATCAGCATAGCAGTGGTAAGACAGACCATGAGTAGAGATAATCAGGCCGAGAGACTGGATGTAGAGGATGAAGAGAATCGGACCAAGAACTGAACCTTAGGGGACACCAGTAGAAAGTGGGCAGGGTACTGATACTGTACCAGACTAGGTAACCTGGAAGGAGCGACTAGAGAGGGAAGACTTGAACCAATCCAAGGCTGTCCCACAGATGCCCAGTGCTGATAGGAATGATGGGAGGATGGGGTGATCAGCGGTGTCAAATGCAGCAGAAAGGTCTAGGAGAATCAGGACAGAGGAGAGGGAGGCGGCATGTGCTACATAAAGTGCCTCACTGATGGAGAGAAGCGCAGTCTCGGCTGAGTGTCTGGCTTGGAAGCCAAACTGCTGAGGATCCAGAAGGTTGTTCTGAGAGAAAAATGAGGAGAGTTGGTTAGCAACAGCACGGTCAAGCGTCTTTGATAGGAAGGGGAGAAGACAAACCAGGTGGTAGTTCTGGATGATGGGGGGATGGTTTTTTTCAGCAGCGGGGTGACGTGGGCTCGTTTAAAGCTGGAGGGAAAGTATCCCAAGGACAAGGAGGAGTTGACAAGGGAGGTGATAAATGGGAGTGATAGTCTGGAGGAGAGGGTCAAGGGCACAGGTGGTAGATTTCATTCCAGTTTCACTTCGACTAACCATCGTTCACGTCCTTGCGTGTCGTCAGGGAGGAGGGTCAAGAAATTGTCAATCATGGCTATCAAGGAACATGTCATAGGAGTTGTCAAACTAGGTGAGAAAATACAAAAATTTTCATGGGCCATCCCAGACGCCACATCGCTGTTCTTCAATTGTCACACTACACGGCTTGTTCATCATTTCCCAACATTGATATCCAGGCCTGTAGCTGGAAATTTGTCAGCCACAAAAAAATTTGTGTCAAAATCAGGCTGAATTTGTGTAGTTTCTCTCACTGAAAGAGCTGTCTTAACCATTTTTGGCAGAATATTTTCAGAGGCCTCTCTAATAAATAGGTGACTGACGTTAGCGGAGTCGAACGTACCCCGAGAGATTTTATCTCGCTTTGATGAACTCAAAACTTCCTTCATTTATCAGAAAGCAAGGGAACACATGAGGGAATCAAGAGCATGAGAGATGTGGAAAGGAGGCGGGGCTTCCAGGCAGTGTTGCTTAATATTTGAGAGTACAAAATGTCTGTATAAATCATTCCAGATTCATATCTCTTGGCTCATCCCCAATGTTTTGGTAGAGAGAAAGACTGCTCTTTAATCTGTTTTTGAGTGATAACATTTACTAGTGTACTCTGATGTTAATTTGCAGAGCCCTTATGCAAAGAAATTAGCAGATCTGGTATTAATAATAATCAGAGTAAACGTCAGTGGATATCACGGCAATGTAATATTGTATAGAGATGATAAATCATTGTATTGCACAAGCCAAGACCATGGACGTCATTAGCCATTTTCTGATCTCATCTCATCATCTCTAGCCGCTTTATCCTTCTACAGGGTCGCAGGCAAGCTGGAGCCTATCCCAGCTGACTGGGGCGAAAGGCGGGGTACACCCTGGACAAGTCACCAGGTCATCACAGGGCTGACACATAGACACAGACAACCATTCACACTCACATTCACACCTACGGTCAATTTAGAGTCACCAGTTAACCTAACCTGCATGTCTTTGGACTGTGGGGGAAACCGGAGCACCCGGAGGAAACCCACGCGGACACGGGGAGAACATGCAAACTCCACACAGAAAGGCCCTCGCCGGCCACGGGGCTCGACCCCGGACCTTCTTGCTGTGAGGCGACAGCGCTAACCACTACACCACCGTGCCGCCCGGATTCTGATCATAAACTGAATTATTTAGGCTTGTATACATTTTACTGTGACTTTCAACCCTTTCTAAAAAAACTCAATCAAATCCTAAGAAAATCACACTTGGCTGGCAGGGTTTTAGACGTGTTTCGGCAGACTGACTGCTTTTACCACAGTGCTCCTTATTTGCTGAAACATGATCTTTGCAAGCAGGAAGCCAAGACAGGGTTAGAAATTAGCGAAATTAGTGATTATTTTGAATACACTGCTGCTGTCAGCTATTTTTTTTTTCCTGAGCAGAATAATGCACAAAACAACTCTTTATCTTCAGTTCAGAAACTCCATTTTGAGTGCAGTTTGCATTAAACTCTCAGCTTAATCCATTGTTCTGAAAAGGTTGACACAACACTGATCCTTGCATTCACGTAAAATTGGTTTGAGTTACGCAACATAATTGGCCTTGTTTATCAAGCTGGGTACAAGCGTATTTATTGTACAGTAAATTGTTTGTAGGAGCATTTACACAAGAAATGTGATATTGAAAAAAAAAAATCATGATATAACCTCATTAAATTCAAATCTAATTTTCTGTAATTCATCTCAAAGGTTTAGCCTTTCAAATGCTGTTACACTAAAATAATGGTTTGTTTTTACTGGCATAGACGTGAGTGAAAATAACGACTGAAAAATGCTTTACTTGCCATTTGTTTGTCGTTTCAGCTGTGTGAGCTTTTCCTTTTATGGAGTTTTGGGGGTGTCACCAAATGCAAATCAGCGATGTCGCGCATGCGGCTGGTCATTTACGGGTGATTGGCGTTCATCAGTATACACACGAGTGTGAAGAAAATCGGCGTTTTTGAAATGGTTTGTAAATCCTGGGGAAATGTTTGACTTGCGGAAAAAAAAAAAACCCAAAACATTTACACGCAACTTTTACTAAAAGATTGATAAACGAGGCCCAAAAATGTCCACGTCAGTAGAGATTTTCAGCTGTGTTCAGAGTTCATTAAGAAATTTTGAAGAAATGAATGACACTGAACTCGGTTCACCTAACAGCCTACATTTTTTTTTTTGTCCTGTTAACCTCTGAAGAATGCTCTCCTTTTTTATGACTTCCCGCTCTACTCTGCTAAACCCCACCACCTCCTCCACCATCTTCTCTCTCTCTCTCTCTCTCTCTCTCTCTCTCCTACCTTGTATATAGCTACACTGTAATTACCCTCTTACACTTCAAAGGTGAAACAGGTGTGTCCAAAAGAGAGACAGTGTGTGTGTGTGTGTGTGTGTATTACGATGCGTATTGTATGTTTGTGTGTTAGGTGTTAAGAGTTTTAGTGGCATTCAACCACATTAAAGTGTGAAATAGAAAGCAGACACAGTCGAAGTCTTGGTTACCATGACAACCATGTTCACGCGCGCACGCACACATGGTTTTGAACTCTTCACTTAATGGACCATTGGATTGGTGCAATACAGTACATACTTAACATGAACACACACACTAAGGTGGGGTTTACATTAGACCGTATCAGCGGATCATCAGATTAACGTTTTTAAAACGATTAGTGTGCACACAGCAACACCAATACACGATTCGCGTGCACACAGCAACACCAATACACGGATACGCTCGGCTCCGCAGGCATCCTGCGCTCCAAATCACTCCGCCCTGAACAGCGAGTGCCCTCTGGAGGGTGCGCACTCCGGCCCTGCGCAGCTCACAGAACACGTGAGTGAAGTGCACGAGCAGTGATTCGGGACTGAGCCGCTGTGTGTGAGATCCCAGCGCATATCACTTACCACTTGCAAGTGGAAGGATGGCAAGCCTAAAGACAATCATAACTACACAATGGGCAGTATTTGCATCAGTATTTGCAGTATTTTCATACTTTTATACTCTTTAATGAAAGGTGATACAAGGCGGAAGTCCGCGCCGTTTTTCAGCAGTCGCGTCACATGACCAACGCCAGCGAATCAGGAAGGTGGATGTCACAGTGACGTTGTCCAATGACGACGCCAGCTAGAGCTCAGCACAGCATATCCGCGTATTCTCAATGTTTACACAGCACCGGAGCTGACACGATCTAGATTGAATACGTGGACCCTGGCGGATTCCCGTTTCCAGGCGTTTCCAGGTGTTTTAATGTAAACGGACAGTGCATCCGCGAAGAAAACGAGACAGATACGGTCTAATGTAAACTTGGCCATAGTCTCAAACTGCCTTTATGAGGGCATTTGTGGTAGAGGAATAGGAAATATCTCTCTCTCTCGCTCTCTCTCTCGCTCTCTCTCACACACACACACACACACACACACACACACACACCAATTAGTTTGTTCGAATTCATATGAATCTGTATTTATGACACAGTGCTGAGTCAAACATCAGACACTCTAGAGTGTGAATGAAAGAACATCAGACTAGAGACTCGGCTCAAACTGGACACAGTAATGTGTGTGTGTCTGGTTTTAATTAAAGGCTAAAGCAGTGTTTATCTATGAAAATGGTTCCATTTAAACCTCACACTGTAGGAAATGAGTTCTTTACTGAACGGGTTTGCAGCCAGATCCTCGTGTATTACCTCAGGCTTCCTCATGACTATAAAATGCAAAATGTTATGCAGCCAAAGTTGTGACTGCACGTCTGAAAAACCAACTTTGCTGGTAGCAGAAGTCAAGTCAAGTTTATTTGTATAGTAACAGTAAACATTGTCCCAAAGCAGCTTTACAGAATCCGAATGACCCAAGACATGAGTCAATTTTATCCCTAATCTATCCCCAGTGAGCAAGCCCGTGGCGACGGTGGCAAGGAAAAACTCCCCCAGACGACACGAGGAAGAAACCTCGAGAGGAACCAGACTCAAAAGGGAACCCATCCTCATTTGGGCAACAACAGACAGCATGACTATAACATTAACAGTTTTAACATGAAGTCAGCTTCGTTGATGTTATAAACTCTTCACTGATGGAAACTTGAGTGCAAAACTGTTCATGACAACCGCAGTTAGCAAGTCTAAACCTAAAGTTAGCAAGTCAACTGTAGTTCTCAGCCATAAAAGCATTACTGTAAGAGTCCAGAGCGTCTTCCAAGTGTGACTTGGAAGACAGAAGAAGTTGGTACTCATCTCATCTCATTATCTGTAGCCGCTTTATCCTGTTCTACAGGGCTGCAGGCAAGCTGGAGCCTATCCCAGCTGACTACGGGCGAAAGGCGGGATACACCCTGGACAAGTCGCCACGTCATCACAGGGCTGACACACAGACACAGACAACCATTCACACTCACATTCACACCTACGCTCAATTTAGAGTCACCAGTTAACCTAACCTGCATGTCTTTGGACTGTGGGGGAAACCGGAGCACCCGGAGGAAACCCACGCGGACACGGGGAGAACATGCAAACTCCGCACAGAAAGGCCCTCGCCGGCCACGGGGCTCGAACCCGGACCTTCTTGCTGTGAGGCGACAGTGCTAACCACTACACCACCGTGCCGCCCGAAGTTGGTACTGTAAATGTTTTTTAAAAAAAAGTTACCGGACATGATGCTTGACTCTAATTGGTTCTCACTACTGTGACAATAGTTTATAGGCCATGGAGGCAGGCATAGCCTGAAGGTTAGAGAAGCAGCTTTGGGCCCAAAGGGTTGCCAGTTCTATTCCCAGGACCGGCAGGAAAAATGTGAGGAGAGTTGAATGAACGAACAGCACTTTCCCCTCCGTCTGTATCATGGCTGAACCTCCAGGTGCTGTATCATAGCTGCCCACTGCTCTGGGTACGTGTGTGTGGGCATGTATACCGTATGTGTGTTCACTGCTTCAGATGGGTTAAATACAGATGAGGAATCCCGCTGTGCTTGAGTGTATATGTAACAAATAATGACTTTTTTAAATTCTATATTACCCCGTGGGCATTACTCTATAGCAGCAGCAGCTTGTATACATTACTTCAAACAAAATGAGGTCGAGAACATCTAGGCAATATTTAGAGTAACCCTGTAATAGGTAATACAGTGGTTCTCAAACTTTTATTTATTTATGTATTTATTTATTTTTTTGCAGCTAGAGACCCCTGAACTTCTTAAAATGATATTTTTTTGGAGCCACAGAACTTTCTGTTCCTGAAATTTCCACTCAGAAGAACACAGTCGCTCTGAGCTGACCTTTATACCCGGCCCTCTAAATACTTTAAAATGTGACATTGTGATTTCCACCAGGGTAACAAAATGCAGTAGGGGCAAGTCATGGACCCCCGGCTATGCTTCACGGCCTCCTGCGGTCCCCAGCCCCCAGGCTGAGAGCCACTGATCAAGTATCCAGTCATGCAGCTCATTTTGAGTGGCTTTAGACAAACTTAGTTTGGGCTAATATCATTAAGCAGGGATGACCAATCTCAGAAAACTTTCCAAGACCAATTACGTGGAACAAGACCAAGTTTCTTCTTTTCTTTGCCTTTTGACTTTTTGAGAGGGGAAACAAGTATTTCACACGCATTTCTGATGTACAGATATTACTCTGTCCATAATCCCCCTTTCCCTTTGTCAGCCATTTCAATATATATATTTTCTACACTAGAAATGGTTCTGTACATCATACACACACTGTCTGCGTTTGCACATTGTCATTTTGCAGAAATATATTGCATAGAATTAAGATTATTTGCTATAAAACAAGATATTGGTGGCCAAGGATTGTTTTTAAACTCGCTCAATCTGGCAACTCTGCCATTAAAGCTGAGAGGGAGGGCAGAGTGCCGGGGCTTCCACTCAAGGGTGGGGCTGGGGAATGTGGGCCGCCCACCCTAGAGGGTATTAAAGGAGAACTGAAGGCAAATTTTTTTTTATTATCAAAATTCTATTTATCTCATTTTATAATATGTAGGAATGCATTTCTGACGGCTATTTTGTCACTGCTATAGCAAGTTATGAGTGTTTGAAATATGCTCTGTAATATATCAGTCCATATGTCAAAGCGATGGCCGTAAACGAGATTCGTTGAGACCTGTGCGAGACATTGTAGGACGGAAGTAAAACGTACAGTGGAAATCAAAGTGACCGACATCTGCCAACGTTGTCAAAAGACGCACGCGCCCTCCTTCGAATGCTGACGTAATCAAGCCGGAAGTTTGCCGTGTCCGAAATCGCTCCCTACTCACTATATAGGGCACTATATTAGTGGGGACGCTATTTTGTAGTGCTGTCCGAAACCTTAGTGAGGATTATGTGGAAAATGCGCTCAGTATAATATGTATTTATCACAAAAATACATCTCATCTCATTATCTGTAGCCGCTTTATCCTGTTCTACAGGGTCGCAGGCAAGCTGGATCCTATCCCAGCTGACTACGGGCGAAAGGCGGGGTACACCCTGGACAAGTCGCCAGGTCATCACAGGGCTGACACATAGACACAGACAACCATTCACACTCACATTCACACCTACGGTCAATTTAGAGTCAGCAGTTAACCTAACCTGCATGTCTTTGGACTGTGGGGGAAACCGGAGCACCCGGAGGAAACCCACGCGGACACGGGGAGAACATGCAAACTCCGCACAGAAAGACCCTCGCTGGCCACGGGGCTCGAACCCAGACCTTCTTGCTGTGAGGCGACAGCGCTAACCACTACACCACCATGCCGCCCACAAAAATACATGCATGTATTTATTATTTTGAAAACCCACCAGCCGCCTGATCCGGCACGTTTTAATTGTGCGACAGTAATGACGTAAATACCAGCGCGACGGACAAGTCCTTATCCTGTCGTCTTTCCAACTCTTCTCTACTCCACGTTGGTTCGAAGTCGTATGGAATAATCGCCATCACTGATGAAGCTGGCAAATCTTGAAATTAATCTAAACTGGAATGATCTGGCGATCTGGCCGCTGTGTAAACGGTTTTCAAAATGGCGGTGCTGACACTTTGCGTTTGAAGTCTCACACAAGTCTCGTGAAGATTGTGCGGATAAGCGACGCCTGCCGTGGACCATACGAACTACATTCAACATGGCTAAAAACCGAAAAGGCTGATAAGTGTCATATAATATGCCAATACGAGTCATGATATAAGGTTAATAAAACCGAAAACGTAATTGAATAACATGTTAAGAAATAAAACAAGTTTAAAAATGACTTCAGTTCTCTTTTAATGTTCTTTTTAAAAAAAAAAAAATAATAATAAATTGAATGATGAAGAAAAGTACCAAATAGTCGTGGAAAATAACAAAAGGTTTATCTCAGAGACGCGAAATGTACCCCAAATTCTAGAATGACCCATATACATGTAAATAAAATTTATTTAAATAACATACATAAGCATCAAATGCTGTAAGTAGCAATGACGGGCCATTTTTTAAAGTAGTTGTCATAGTGTTGTGTAATGTATCAAATTAAAGCGCGTGAAGATCTGAATTGGGCGGCACGGTGGTGTAGTGTTAGCGCTGTCGCCTCACAGCAAGAAGGTCCGGGTTCGAGCCCCGTGGCCGGCGAGGGCCTTTCTGTGTGGAGTTTGCATGTTCTCCCCGTGTCCGCGTGGGTTTCCTCCGGGTGCTCCGGTTTCCCCCACAGTCCAAAGACATGCAGGTTAGGTTAACTGGTGACTCTAAATTGAGCGTAGGTGTGAATGTGAGTGTGAATGGTTGTCTGTGTCTATGTGTCAGCCCTGTGATGACCTGGCGACTTGTCCAGGGTGTACCCCGCCTTTCACCCGTAGTCAGCTGGGATAGGCTCCAGCTTGCCTGCGATCCTGTAGAACAGGATAAAGCGGCTACAGATAATGAGATGAGAGATGAGATTGACAGTCAACAATAAAAAAAAAAAACCCTGAGTTATCAGCATGGTAAAAATGATTGTAGTTCTTGCAATTTCTTCATCGGATATCATCGGGGACTGGTTTGATTAAAAAATAATCTTATAGAATGTTTTCTACTCGAACCATGCCAGATTTTCCATACCGTTATAACACGGCTTCACTCATAACACGGTCGGATTCTTTGGATCCCACCTACCGTGTTATAACGACGCTCCACTGAATATGAAGATTAGTATTTGTCGAACGTCTGTTATATAAATGACGGGGCTCTGTACAACCTGCCCCTATTGACGAGTACTGTCCTTGGAATTACAAGGTTTGTTTGTAACTGCCACTATTACCACATGTATTTCGTCAAATCAGCACTGTATTAATGTATTGATATATTAAAGGGGAACTAAAGTCATTTTTAAACTTGCTTTATTTCTTAATTAACGTGTTATTCAGTTACGTTTTCAGTTTTAGTATCTTATACTGTATCTTGACCTGTATTGGCAACTAATCGCAATTAAATATTATACTTATCGGCCTGTTCGGTTTTTAGCCATGTTGATATTTAGTTCATTTGGTCGATGGCAGGCGTCGTTTATCTGCGCGATCTTCACGAGACTTGTGCGAGACTTCGAAACGTGAAGTGTCAGCCAGGTGTCAGTGCCGCCATTTTGAAAACTGTTTTCCAAACGAAATATTGCACTAAAACGAGTTTAAATGACGATTACTGTCTATTTTTTCAAACTTTCGTGATCGCTATCAAAACAAACAAAACTTCCTGCTTGATTACGTCAGCATTCGAAAGAGGGCGCGCGCGTCTTTTGACAACGTTGGCAGATGTCGGTCACTTTGATTTTACTTCCGTCCTACGATGTCTCGCACAGGTCTCAACGAATCTCGTTTACGGACATTGCTTTGACATATGGACTGATATATTACAGAGCGCATTTCAAACACTCATAACTTGCTAAAGCAGTGACAGAATAGCCGTCAGAAATGCATTCCTATATTTAATAAAATAAGATAAATAGAATTTTGATGATAAAAAAATTGCCTTCAGTTCTCCTTTAATATAAACATTGTGTACTGGTTGATGATAAACAGAGTGTGTAAAATTGTTAGATCTGAGCATCCAGTTTCGTTCTTGGTTGGTTGGTTTGTTTTGGGAAGAAGCCAGCTGTAATTAAGATTGTAGTTACGCTCATTACTGTACACACACTGTGCGGATACTTTTTATTTATTTGCAGTGTGTCGCAACAGTGTAATCTCGCATTGTGCTGATAGCAGTGTCTCACCATATTCCACTGGGGGTCTGGAAAAACACACACACACACACACACACACACACACACACACACACACACACACACACACGGTCATTGTACAGACAGCTAACAAACAAATAATATACGGTGCAGTGGTAGAAAAACAGACTTGAGTAGAAGGACAAACCCAAAAATGTTCTCTATCTAAGGAATGTGTTATTGCAGTTAAAATTTACGTTCACTAAGCAAGTGCACTATGTTAAAGTGAACACAACCTCAAAGATCACTAGTATACCAAGAAAGAAAACATTAGTTTGTGATCGGATTGCGAACTTAGTGAAATGTTCTTGGAGTTTGTAGCTAGCTAGACGTGTTTTTATACACGTTTCTAGCAACACTGTTAGCTTTCAAACTGAAACTGTGCAAAACTGAACTTTTGCATATTCACTCAAAGTTTGCCCGGTCATTCTCTACCTTACCTGGAATTGCTGTTGGCGATAAAATTATAGCACCCAAGCCTGAGGCCCGCAACCTTGGTGTCCTCTTCGATCATAATCTATCTCTAAAGGGTCAGAGTACTAATTGTTGCAAAGCGTCTTTTATGGCTTAGAGCAGGGGTTTTCAAAGCGTGGGAGAGTCAGCCCCCCCTCGGAGAGCAAATAAACAACAGCGCGCCCCCTCACAATTTTTGTTGTTGCTATACTTAATGTTCCATTAGTATTTAAAAAAAAAAAGCTTGTTGTACACATTTTTATTTTTTTCTTTTACACATTTTAAACATCTGTGATTTTTCTTTTTAAAACATCTTGTTTTACACATTTTAAACATCTCATAGCATCGTTAGCTAGCACCTCTTGGCAGACAACACACTGTGGCAGTGGAGCATCTTCCGATCCAGTCCATGAAAATCCAAACTTTAAATAATCGTGGTCATACTTCCTTCTTTTTTCAGTCCCCCCAGGATTCCGCGGGCCTTTTTTGTGATTGTTGCGGGCTAAAATGTCTGATGTTGCGGGGGTTTCCAAAAAATTGCGATGAAAGTTGCGGTGTTTTTTAGGTTTTTGTTGCGATTACATTGCGGGAGGAAGTGAAAGTTGCGAGAAATTGTTGCGATTTTCTCTTTTTGTGATTAAAATTGAGTGATATGTTAAATATTAAGTTATTACTGAAAAACTATTGATTAAAAAAACCAATACACTGAGAAATGGTCCTATAAATAACTTTACCAATATAAAAGACTACCAGGACTACAAACATGCAGAAAAATAGGCTTTACTTATCCAAATTCACCTGTTGGTTCAAAAGTTAAAGTGCAGAGAACCTCACAGCACAACATGAAGTTACCTTAAAATATAATATAAATGCCTCAGCTTTCATGTAAGAAAAAAAACTATTAATACTAGTACTGTGTGCAGGCAGTCTCTCCTGAAGACTAAATTAAACAATAATTATAAACTAATAAAATTAATGGCTCAAGATTCATAGAAGAAAAAAAACAATTTGAACAGAATCTCACAGTATGATGCTGAAGCTGCCTAAACAATGGAAAATAAAATACCATTTTGGCAAAAATGTTGGCATCCATTAATTTCTTGTATTAAGTAAAAAAAATAATGTAAAGTGCACTCAGTCCTTCACTGTAAACATAACACACTTTCAGTAACAGAATTTAAGCCTACAGAAACACTGACTCGCACATGCAGTGTTGCCAGATACTGCTGACGTTTTCCAGTCCAAAATATGTTCAAAATCAGCCAAAATGCACTTAAAACCGCCCAATCTGGCAACACTGCGCACATGCTGCTTCTCTTGAACGTATACACGGAAGTAAGGCGGAAGGTAGTTTGTCGACGTCACCTCAAGACGATGCCAACGATTGGTCAAATTTGCGGGAAGGTTGCGGTGATTGGATATAATTGCAACACCGCCCTGAATTCGCGGGGATTGGTTGAATCGCAACATCGAAATCCTGGAGGGTCTGGTTTTTTGCTTGGCCCAGACTCTGTCTCCTCACTCACTGTAGCTTTAGGTACTAAAAATCGATCCATTTTGTCTCTGGCAAAGGCTAGCTGAAGTTCGCTAAATGTCCGCAATAGTAACTTATTCTGGCTTATGTTTCCTCACATTGCCCCCCCCCCGCCCCCCCCCCCCCCCGAAGAACTCTGGTGCCCCCCAGGGGAGGCGCGCCCCACACTTTGAAAAGCCCTGGCTTAGAGTAACATTGCTAAGATTCGATGATATCTGGATCAAGACCAAGCTGAAAAGTTGGTCCATGCTTTTGCCACCTCTAGAGTGGACCTAGCCTGGGCCCGCCCATTCTAAGTGTGACGCAACACGAGGGCCTGTTGCGAGCTTAGTCTGGCAAGGCAAGCTATCTCCAGCTCTTCCAAGCTCCCGAAAAATCAGGAGCCAGTCAACTTTGAGCATCTCCAACGGCCCTGGGTAGAGGCGTGTTTAAGGCAGTGACGTAGTAGAACTGCGACCGGAAGCCATAGATTGTTTACAGAATCTATGCCGGAAGCGCTTCATTCACTAGAAACATTATGAACATGGAGCAGCGGCAAGCCTTTGACAAAGCGGTAGATGCTGTATTGAAAGCATTCAACGGGAAGTTCTCATTGAAAACGGAGCAAAGAGCAGCCCTGGAGGTATTTATCTTCTTCCTGTTACTCAAGCAGTTTCCGTCGCATCACATACGTCAGAGGAAAGAGTGATGTGATTGGTTTAAGCTTCGTCACAGCCTTTTCTGGCTTCGACCAGTAGCAAACTGAGGCATTTCAGGGAGGCGGGTCAACCACGCCTTTGGGAAACGGTTGGGCTTAATATCTTTGCCAGACCAAATGCTCGCAGAGCTTTGAAGTGGCGTTAGCCAGACTAGAGTGGACCACTGTAACAGCCTGTTGTATGGCTTACCTGCTTATGAGATCAACAAGCTTCAACGGGTCCTGAATGCTGCTGCCAGAGTTGTTGCAAGACCAAAGCCTGATGATAATATCCAAGATATTCTGAGGAGGTTACACTGGCTTCCAGTTCAAGATCGAATAATCTACAAGATCCTGTTACTGACATATAAAATACGTAATGGCCTTGCACCTCAATACCTAACTTGTCCCTTGAACGATTACTCTACAACTCGATGTCTGAGGTCCACTACGAAGAATCTCTTGGCTGTTCCACGCACATACACAAAACCCTATGGAGATCGTGCTTTCTCTGTAATAGCACCGAAGCTCTGGAATGCTCTCCCTGCTGAGCTTAAAGACTCTCCTTCAATATATAGTTTTAAATCTAAGTTAAAGACATTTTTGTTTAAGTGATTAACCACCATGATTATTATTTTTTTTAGCTATTCGTATCATTTTTTTGAGTATTTTTTATGATTCTTACTGTAAAAAGCATTGAGATTTCTATGTGAATATGCGTTTTTAAGAAATAAATTATTATTATTATTATTTATATCAAAGTCGTCACCTTTTACACAAGGGTTACCTATAGACATATTTAACACAACAGGAAATCACTACCAAATATTGACGTGACATATTACATTTAAGACAGAGTTTTAATGCTGTAAAGGATTCGGCTAGCCAGTCAAGCTCACTCAGGTCGCAAGGGGTTTACCTGTACATGTTTCTGCAGCTTGGATGTTGAGATATGAAACGCTGACAGGTTTTTTATCCCCCACTGGCCGAAAGGCCCGAAGGGGGATTATGTCATGGCGATATCCATCCGTCCGTCCGTCCCGGGAAGGGTACTCACCTTCTGAAATCATCTCCTCTCACAGTTTTTGGAGGAATTTAATGAAACTTGGCAGGATTCTTTCTTATATGTCAATAATACGCAGATTGTAATTGCGTTAAATTGTGTGACATTTTACCAGAGTTACAGCCCTTGATTAACAAAATTATAATTTGACAATTTCATGAGTGTTTTCCTTCTGAAATCAACTCCTCTTACAATTTGTGGAGGAATTTCACCAAACTTGGCAAAAGGCTTTGTTATATAACAGTTATACGCATATTGAAATTTTGTTTAATTTGGGCAGATTTTACCAGAGTTATGCCCTTGATTAGTAACAAACTTGTACTTTGGAAATTTCATCAAGGTGTGCTTGCTTTCTGAAATCAACTTCCCTCACAATTTTTATTGTCCCCCACTGGCTGAAAGACCCGAAGGGGGATTATGTCGTGGCGATGTCCGTCCGTCCCTCTGTCCTGGGAAGGGTACTCGCCTTCTGAAATCATCTCCTCTCACAATTTTTGGAGGAATTTCACGAAACTTGGCAGGATTCTTTGTTGTATGTCGGTAATACACATATTGTAATTTCATTCAATTCGCTCGCATTTTACCAGAGGTATGGCCAAGTTGCCAGTGGGGGATATTGTGCTCTCGGAGCACTCTTGTTTACTCATAGATTGCAGCATTTCTAACTGAAGATATCTAATCAATTGGACCATCTGGCTGTCTTGTCTCAGACATTACTGCCACTGACTGAACATTTGGGGCTAGACTTATCAACAGTTTGAAGTACACGCACATCCTCTTTTGGCGTTAAAAAACAAAGTTGGGATTTGCTAAAGATGCACAGTGCCAAGTTAGCAGTGGAACGTCACGGATGCAGTTATTTTTGCGGTTGGCTTCATCGATTTGTAGCCGTTTCTGTTTCCTCGAGGAGAATATTTAAACGAGTCACGCAACATGATTTGTCCAAGTCAGTTTACTTCTAATTACGCCATTATTCAGCAGCGAAAAAAAGCAAGTCTTAATTTTGCACTTGACATTAAGACGTTGAGAGGGTGCAAGAGATGCAAGTGTCTCTCAAGGGCAGCCAAGATGTTATCAGAACATCTATTGCCAAGGCACTTTATTCTGTCCCTGTTTGCGACCCTGCACTAATTTGCGCTTCTCTTGGTAGATTGTGTCGGTCATTATTAAAATGGACTTCATTCATTCCTACATTCATAAATTTGCACGTTGTTCGTCGGTCACGCACAGAACTGCCCACTCGCATCAGCACTTGTTTTGGATTTCGGCTTCACACTAATTTGCCCTGCTTAGTAAATCTGGCCCTTGGTGCTGTGTGTAGACTTTTGGCAAGAAACTGCATTATTTCTTCCGAATGGGTCTCGAAATTGAATTATTTAAAGGGGACATATTATGGAAAAACTCACTTTTTCCGTTCTTGTGCACATACATTTGGGTATCTGGAGCCTACCGACTCATAAACTCTGAAATAAGACACCCCAGTCAGTTTCTTTTGTTCGGCCCATTAAAGAAAACATGAGCTTCAACAAGCCGTTCGGATTTGGCTCCACTTTCTATGTCACAAGTGGAGCGAATTAGAATGATCTGCCTTTTTTTTTTTGTAAATTAATATTCATAAGGAAAGTGCTATCTGATTGGCCGACGGAAGAGAGGGGTGGAGTGAGCAGTGGCTCATTTATCATTTAAAGGAACAGACGCTCAAATCAGCCGTGTTGAACAGGGCTATTTAGACAGATACCCCTTTTCCACCAAATCAGTTCCAGGGCTGGTTCGGGGCCAGTGCTGGTGCTGGTTCACAACTCGTTCAACTTGCGAGTCAGCTGAGAACCAGTTTGCTTTTCCATAGCTCGCGGTGCTAAGGGAAGCCACGTCATTACGTCGCTGTATACGTCAGTTACGTTGCTACGTTTGCATAAACCAGCAGCAACAACAATAATAATGGATGACTTTGCGTTTGTACAGCTGCTGCTTCTCGTCGCTTAAAAATGGCGATCTTTCGCGGTCTTGTTATTGTTGTTGGTCTTAACAACTCCGCCCCCCCGCTGACGTAAGCGGTTCTTTCCTCTGGCCCAGCAGAGAGTTGGTGCTAGCCTGGAACTGGTTTTTCTGGCCCCAGAGCCAGTTCTTTGTCAGTGGAAACAGAAAACCCGGTTCCAAACTAAGCACTGGCCCCGAACCAGCCCTGGAACTGCTTTGGTGGAAAAGGGGCAAGAGTGAGAAGGAGCTGTGGTGCTTTATCCCTGTGGGATTTTGACCAAAATAAGGTCACAGACATTTCATTAAGAGCTCAGGGAACTGTGTCAATGTGTGGAAAAGGAGTGTCATATGCCACCTTTAAAATTTGTACATGCTGGAGAACAGTCTTCTGGGGTTGATTTAATTTTACTAAAAAAAAAAACCTTACAGTGAACCATGTACTCAGGTGCTGCGATGAGAGAACGATAACATTGAGTTTATTACTTTCTACCAGCAGTACAGTGTTTTCTAACGCAAAGCCAAGAACACACACCCACGCACGCACATACACAAAAACAAATGTATAGACAGGAAAAAATGGGACCGGTAATAAAGGAAGCTGTGTGGTTTCATGGCTTTCTTACACATGGACCTCACAGAATGACCTTGGACCAGGCTCCGGTTGGTGGAAACCAATGTATGTGCCTTTGTGTGGGTGAATCTGACATGTTTATGTTGCTTGTGTGTGAGCACGCCAATGGGAAGATTTGTCTCTTACTGTACATGAGAGAGAGAGAGAGAAAGGAAAAGATCAATCATCTTGCAAGTATGTATTAAGACATTAAAGATCTCACACACACGCAGCCCTACACACAGTTTACGAGGATTATGATGCTTCGGCTTTGCTTACCCATAGGAAATCAATGGTCATGCTGTCATTAGTGGGAAATTAATAATCCGTCTTTTTGATGAAAGGAAATGAAGCTAATTCCAGCTTCAGGACAGGAAGAAGAGTTCTGTGATGGGAGAGTCTCCATTATCATCCAATCAGAGCATGCCTCCAGAAATATGAAACCGCACAGAGTGTGGAGGCACATTTTGTCTTATTTCTGCAGATTAATTTGATTAAGTGGAACTTATTGTGTTTTGCGTAAGACGCTTCATGTTTTGTAGCGTTGCAGCCAAGTTGACATCGTTTGAAGTTTGTGGTTTTTGAACCATTCCAGTGTAGCTTTGGCAGTTTGCTTAGAGTCGTTGTCTTGTATAAAGGATTCTTCCAAGACCTCTGCTGAGGACCAGCATTCTCCGAGTCTGTTGTGTCCCATGTCGCCATTTTCTGTGCTACAAAAGACACCAACAGACTCAACAAAAAATCATTAAGAGATATGGAGCGGTCATAGGGTCCAGACTGGAGATGGTGGTGGATAGGAGGAGGATTATTTTTAATACTTTTCTGCTTCGTCTTATATTCCCTCTAGCCCCCAAGCATAACTACGTCATCACTTGTTTACCGCAATGCATTGTGGGGGATAGCCGGGGTCGGTACTTGAGCGAGATCACGGATGTCAGGTTAATTTTACGTGAGAGCGATGTGAGAGGAGCGATTTTGCCGTGCTCTGCCGTGGATGACGACAAAATTGGTGGTTTAAAGAGGTGGAGAACATGTCGAGGGTTTACAGGAGGAAAATCAGAATCCAAATCAAGCTTGGTGAGAAGGTCGTCTAGACGGAGTCTGCCACACTGTCCAACAACAACAACATAAAATCTCAGAATGCCTTGTTTCTGAGGATGTATATTGGATCATGAAGCCATCTTAGACTTGAGTCCAAATTTGTTTTTTTAATCTTCAGTTATTCCTTACCATTTTCTAAGAAGTTCTAATGAAATCTTAGCCTTGTACTTAATCTTGATCCAGCACAATGAAAGTTACAGATGCAGTAAGGGAAACGATTATGAAAAATCAACTCTTGACTTAAGTCTAAGACTACGTTCAGACTGCACCCTGAAACGACCCATATCCGATTTTTTTGCCCATATGCGATATGTATCCGATTTGTTATTGACAATCTGAACGACACAGATCCGATTTTTTCACGTGCGACCCAGGCCGCTTGGATATGTGGTCCTAATTCCGATGCATATCCGTTATTTTCACTGCAGTCTGACCGGACAGGTCGCATTCATGCGACCTACACGTCATCAACAAGAGACAAACGCCACTATTCTGCGTTGGCTAATCCCGCCTCTTTGGTGGAAAACAACAACATTTGTACAGTTTTCAGAATTTAAATAGACTTTTATAGAATTGATCAAGCTAATGGTGGATTTGGTAGGGACCTGGATGTTAAACCATCCTGTATTACAAGTAGTGCTGTCAAGCGATTAAAATATTTAATCGCGATTAATGTCGTGACTGTCATAGTTAACTCACGATTAATCACAATTTAATCGCACATTTTTGTCACATGAAAAACCATTGTAATTCTCTTATCAGCATAAAAAAGTGAATGGGCTTGCTCACCATTCGAACTACGGGGGTACTCGGGGGATCCGAGATCCCCTGAAACAGACATGAGATCCCTTGAAAACATGATTTGGGAAATGTTGGGGGGTCTCTAAAATATTGGCAAAATGATGTTTATTGACATAGCAATCGTGTGTAACGGGAAGCATTTGCATATCCGAAGTGAGCGCGCGATTGAGAGCCGCGCTCTGAGACAAGCGCAAGCACCCCCCCCCCCCCCCAAGGGAAAAGGGACCCCCCGAAAATATCAGCATAGTTCGAACACTGGTTGTACCAATGTTTTTTTTTTTTTTTTATTGCAGAGCATAACACGTCTTATCACAGCCACTGCAAAGTGGGGCTGGAGCCGCCGATGGGAAAACGAAACCTAAGCCGAGCACCGTGGCTCTTCGGGGGAGGGCAGAGGACTCTGGCTGTGCAGGGCGTGGCATCATGTCACAGAGCGTTAATCTCGCGATAAAAAAATTATCGCCGTTAAAATTGAGTCAAGTTAACGCGTTAATAACACGACATTTTTGACAGCACTAATTACAAGATTATAAGATTGTTCTGGAAATTTCCAGTAATTTGACACCTTTGGTCTCATTAGTCTGCTGCCCACATTAATCAGATTATTGTGTGAGTTCCGCCGCCGCCACAAAAACCACATCGCCAGGTCTCGCCTCATCTCCATGCTTTACTTGCAAACTTGAAGAGTGCGGTTTTTTTTGGTTTACGTATTACGTAGATGTGCTTATATTACGTGTCAATTTGCGCATGCGGGACACTTTTGGGTCGTTTTCCGTTCATATTGGAGATCGCATACAAGTCTCATATAATTGGTAATGTGAACGGCCTAACAAAAAAATCGGATTTCACAACAAATCGGATATGGGTCGTTTCAGGTTGCAGTCTGAACGTAGTCTAAGATTGCTTTGTGATCCCGGGCCCAGATGAACAGCATCAGAACATTTTATAAATGAGTGGTTAGTTAAATAAAACTTGATATCAGGAAACATTTACCAAAAAAAAACACTTTGGAAACCCGTTGATCTGCCGTGTCATGTTCAGTATAAATCCATTTTCTTCAGTAAATGCTGCTAGTGAACATTATACTGACCATTATGCATAGCCCAAAGAGAACCCTCGGTGATTTGGGAGTTTTATCAGTCTGACAGGCTCGTTCGACTGCCGAGTGCTTCGGCATGTTGAGAGGCAAAGGTCGAAGAATGCTTCTGTGTTTTACAGGCTTTGGAATATCACTAGTTTCAGACGATGAACAGTGTCGATTGTTATAATCTTCTATAACCGAAGGCCAGTCCGCAGACCATAGGAATATTGCTGGGTCACAGTTTAAGTACTTCTTTTTAGGGCCCGAGCCCTATGGGCGAAGGCCCTATTGTTCTTGTAAGAGTTCACTATTTAGGGCCCGAGCCCTATGGGCGAAGGCCCTATTGTTCTTGTAAGAGTTCACTATTATTAGGGCCCGAGCCCTATAGGGCGAAGGCCCTATTGTTCTTGTAAGAGTTCACTATTATTAGGGCCCGAGCCCTATAGGGCGAAGGCCCTATTGTTCTTGTAAGAGTTCACTATTATTAGGGCCCGAGCCCTATAGGGCGAAGGCCCTATTGTTCTTGTAAGAGTTCACTATTATTATTCTTCTTCTTTATTTTTCTCCGCTGTTGGGCCATTTTCGGGGCGCTTGCCATGGGCGAAAACGCGCGAAATTTGGCGCCACTTCCGAGAATTGCCACCGCTACTCAGAACCAAAAGCCCACACTTGGCCGGGCCTCAGGGCCTCTATAGCGCCCCCTAAGTCGTTGTGATTTTGGCCTCCCGCATTAAGGTGCCTGGGTGCCATATAGTTTGTAGTAGTGGCATGCCATTTGGTATGCATATGTATCTCACTAAGCCGGACAAAAATGTAATGCCAATGCATTAGCCACGCCCAACAGGAAGTGAGGTAATTTCACTTTTGTGTGAAATGCATGGCCACGAAGACGGCGCAACTCCTCCTAGACCGTTCATAGGAATGTCACCAAAATTGAAACACATCATCTACAGACATGGCTGACAAAAGTTACTAAATACGTTTCACGTTGCATTAACCGTTCAGAAGTTATACGTCAATCAATTTTCACTTCAAAATTTTACATGCTAAAAAATTCATAACAAATCTTCTAATTGCTCAACACTGCTCATACTTCACACGCTAATCACTCATTGGGCTTCTGACATGTTACCCAATTTCTGTGATATTTCGCCACTGGGGGCGCTATTTTTGGGCAAAAAATCCAATCTTTCCTCAAATTTGGTCAAACTTCACGGCCACCCTCTTACTACCTCCCATGTCATGTACACCACATTTTGGGAATTTTCGTCCATGGGGGGCGCTGTTTTTGGCCGACGCAATTTCTCCAAAACGGGTTTTTGGTAAATTATTCCATAATGCTTTTCCTTTACACCACTACCTTGTGATAGTGCGTTGCTGTTGTGGACACTTATTTTTCCATCTCATAATCACTCATGTACAGCATAGCGCCACCTACTGACATGGGAAAAACCAAAAAATTTATTCTTCAAAAATCTATATCTCATCTTCTGTTTACTCAATTGTCATCAAACTTCATACACAAACTCTTCATAGCTCACCTGACATGTACGCCAAATTTTGTGCACTTTCGCCCCTGGGGGTGCTGGTTATGGCAGAAATGATATTGCAGCTTCTGATTTGTCAAACTTGGCAAGCAAACTCTTTACAAGACCCTTTTTGGGGCGCTTGCCATGGTCGACATCGCACGAAATTTGGCTCCTTTTTCTTAGACTCCCACCGCTACTGAGAACCAGAAGCCCAGATCCAGGCGGGCCTCAGGGCCTCTATAGCGCCCCCTAACTCATTGTGATTTTGGCCTCCCGCATTAAGGTGCCTGGTTGCCATGTAGTTTGTAGTAGTGGCATGCCATTTGGTACCCATATGTATCTCACTAAGCCGGACAAAAATGTAATGCCAATGCATTAGCCACGCCCAACAGGAAGTAAGGTAATTTCACTTTTGTGCGAAATGCATGGCCACTAAAACGGCGCAACTCCTCCTAGACCATTCATAGGAATGTCACCAAAATTGACACACATCATCTACAGACATGGCTGACAAAAGTTCCTAAATATGTTTCACGTAGAATAAACCGTTCAGAAGTTATACGTCAATCAATTTTCAATGCAAAATTTTACATGCTTAAAAATTCATAACATATCTTCAAATTGCTCAAAACTGCTCATACTTCACACGCAAATCACTCATTGGGCATCTGACATGTTACCCAATTTCTGTGATATTTCGCCACTGGGGGCGCTATTTTTGGGCAAAAACTCCAATCTTTCCTCACATTTGGTCAAACTTCACGGCCACCCTCTTACTACCTCCCATGTCATGTACACCTCATTTTGGGAATTTTCGTCCATGGGGGGCGCTGTTTTTGGCCAACGCAATTGCTCCAAAACAGGTTTTTGGTAAATAATTCCATAATGCTTCTCCTTCACACCACTACCTTGTGATAGTACGTTGCTGTTGTAGACACTTATTTTTCCAACTCATTATCGCTCATGTGCAGCATAGCGCCACCTACTGACATGGGAGAAACCAAAAAATTTATTCTTCAAAAATCAATATCTCATCTTCTATTTTCTCAATCTTGATCAAACTTGATACGCACACTCTTAACAGGTCACCTGACATATGTGCCAAATTTTGTGAACTTTTGCCACTGGGGGCGCTGTTTTCAGGCAACAATTTATATCTCGGCTTCTGATTGGTCAAACTTGATCAAACTTTACAAAACAACTCTTCATAGGTCCCTTGACATGTATACCAAATTTGGTGAACTTTCACCACTGGGGGCGCTCATTGCGCTGTAGCAGTTGCAGGAGAGGTGTTTACAATCATGAGGCACCAGGAGTATGTTGTTTTGGTTGCCTTGAACACACATGACTTGTGGACCACTGGGGGCGCTCATTGCACTGTAGCAGTTGCAGGAGAGGTGTTTACAATCATGAGGCACCAGGAGTATGTTGTTTTGGTTGCCTTAAACACACATGACTTGTGGGGAATGGGTAGGCAGTCGGGAGCAAGTGTTGTAGCATAGCACCACCTACTGACATGGGAGAAACCAAAAAATTTATTCTTCAAAAATCAATATCTCATCTTCTATTTTCTCAATCTTGATCAAACTTGATACGCACACTCTTAACAGGTCACCTGACATATGTGCCAAATTTTGTGAACTTTTGCCACTGGGGGCGCTGTTTTCAGGCAACAATTTATATCTCGGCTTCTGATTGGTCAAACTTGATCAAACATTACAAAACAACTCTTCATAGGTCCCTTGACATGTCTACCAAATTTGGAGAACTTTCACCACTGGGTGCGCTCATTGCGCTGTAGCAGTTGCAGGAGAGGTGTTTACAATCATGAGGCACCAGGAGTATGTTGTTTTGGTTGCCTTAAACACACCTGACTTGTGGGGAATAGGTAGGCAGTCGGGAGCAAGTGTTGTAGCACAGCGCCACCTACTGACATGGGAGAAACCAAAAAATTTATTCTTCAAAAATCAATATCTCATCTTCTATTTTCTCAATCTTGATCAAACTTGATACGCACACTCTTAACAGGTCACCTGACATATGTGCCAAATTTTGTGAACTTTTGCCACTGGGGGCGCTGTTTTCAGGCAACAATTTATATCTCGGCTTCTGATTGGTCAAACTTGATCAAACTTTACAAAACAACTCTTCATAGGTCCCTTGACATGTATACAAAATTTGGTGAACTTTCACCACTGGGGGCGCTCATTGCGCTGTAGCAGTTGCAGGAGAGGTGTTTACAATCATGAGGCACCAGGAGTATGTTGTTTTGGTTGCCTTAAACACACATGACTTGTGGACCACTGGGGGCGCTCATTGCACTGTAGCAGTTGCAGGAGAGGTGTTTACAATCATGAGGCACCAGGAGCATGTTGTTTTGGTTGCCTTAAACACACATGACTTGTGGGGAATGGGTAGGCAGTCGGGAGCAAGTGTTGTAGCGTTACATACAGACTAATAGATGTCTAACAGAAGACAATCCTATGTAGCTATAGCTTGGTGACTGATGAGGTAAATACATTAATTTGGTTGGGAAGCCATGGCATAAAATGTTCTGTCCATGACAACATCTCAGCGCACCGTGTACTCTGTGTCCAATTCTGTGCTTTGTCACCATTGTGGGAGTAATGTCTCTTGCCAAAGAAGCTGTGGAAGGTATTTCGCGGGGACGCATGCCCCCGCCCCCCTTGGCCGCTGGCGCGAGGGCCCGTCGAGGCCGCTTGCGGCTTTAATTATTCTTCCGTCTTCTTCTTCTTCTTTATTTTTCTCCGCTGTTGGGCCATTTTCGGGGCGCTTGCCATGGGCGAAAACGCACGAAATTTGGCACCAGTTCCGAGAATTGCCACCGCTACTCAGAACCAAAAGCCCAAACTTGTCCGGGGCTCAGGGCCTCTATAGCGCCCCCTAAGTCGTTGTGATTTTGGCCTCCCGCATTAAGGTGCCTGGTTGCCATATAGTTTGTAGTAGTGGCATGCCATTTGGTACGCATATGTATCTCACTAAGCCGGACAAAAATGTAATGCCAATGCATTAGCCACGCCCAACAGGAAGTGAGGTAATTTCACTTTTGTGCGAAATGCATGGCCACGAAGATGGCGCAACTCCTCCTAGACCGTTCATAGGAATGTCACCAAAATTGATACACATCATCTACAGACATGGCTGACAAAAGTTACTAAATACGTTTCACGTAGGATAAACCGTTCAGAAGTTATACGTCAATCAATTTTCACTTCAAGATTTTACATGCTAAAAAATTCATAACAAATCTTCTGATTGCTCAACACTGCTCATACTTCACTCGCTAATCACTCATTGGGCTTCTGACATGTTACCCAATTTCTGTGATATTTCGCCACTGGGGGCGCTATTTTTGGGCAAAAAATCCAATCTTTCCTCAAATTTGGTCAAACTTCACGGCCACCCTCTTACTACCTCCCATGTCATGTATACCACATTTTGGGAATTTTCGTCCATGGGGGGCGCTGTTTTTGGCCGACGCAATTTCTCCAAAACGGGTTTTTGGTAAATAATTCCATTATGCTTTTCCTTCACACCACTACCTTGTGACAGTACGTTGCTGTTGTGGACACTTATTTTTCCATCTCATTATCGTTCATGTACAGCATAGCGCCACCTACTGACATGGGAAAAACCTAAAAATTTATTCTTCAAAAATCTATATCTCATCTTCTATTTACTCAATTGTCATCAAACTTCATACGCAAACTCATCATAGCTCACCTGACATCTACGCCAAATTTTGTGCAGTTTCGCCACTGGGGGTGCTGGTTATGGCAAAAATGATATTGCAGCTTCTGATTTGTCAAACTTGGCAAGCAAACTCTTCACAAGACCCTTATTGGAGCGCTTGCCATGGTCGACAACGCTCGAAATTTTGCCCCTTTTTCTTGGTCTGCCACCGCTTCTGAGAACCAGAAGCCCAGATCCAGGCGGGCCTCGGGGCCTCTATAGCGCCCCCTAACGTGTTGTGATTTTTGCCTCTCGCATTAAGGTGCCTGGTTGCCATGTAGTTTGTAGTAGTGGCATGCCATTTGGTACGCATATGTATCTCACTAAGCCGGACAAAAATGTAATGCCAATGCATTAGCCACGCCCAACAGGAAGTGAGGTAATTTCACTTTTGTGCGAAATGCATGGCCACGAAGACGGCGCAACTCCTCCTAGACCGTTCATGGGAACGTCACCAAAATTGATACACATCATCTACAGACATGGCTGACAAAAGTTGCTAAATACCTTTCACGTAGGGTAAACCGTTCAGAAGTTATACGTCAATCAATTTTCAATGCAGAATTTTACATGCTTAAAAATTCATAACAAATCTTCTAATTGCTCAAAACTGTTCATACTTCACACGCAAATCACTCATTGGGCTTCTGACATGTTACCCAATTTCTGTGATGTTTCGCCACTGGGGGCGCTATTTTTGGGCAAAAAATCCAATCTTTCCTCAAATTTGGTCAAACTTCACGGCCACCCTCTTACTACCTCCCATGCCATGTATACCACATTTTGGGAATTTTCGTCCATGGGGGGCGCTGTTTTTGGCCGACGCAATTGCTCCAAAATGGGTTTTTGGTAAATAATTCCATAATGCTTTTCCTTCACACCACTACCTTGCGATAGTGCGTTGCTGTTGTAGACACTTATTTTTCCAACTCATAATCGCTCATGTACAGCATTGCGCCACCTACTGACATGGGAAAAACCAACAACTTTATTCTTCAAAAATCTATATCTCATCTTCTATTTACTCAATTGTCATCAAACTTCATACGCAAACTCTTCATAGCTCACCTGACATATACGCCAAATTTTGTGCACTTTCGCCACTGGGGGCGCTCTTTTTGGGCAAAAAATCCAATCTTTCCTCAAATTTGGTCAAACTTCATGGCCACCCTCTTCCTTCCTCCCATGTCATGTATACCACATTTTGGGAATTTTCCTCCATGGGGGGGCGCTGTTTTTGGCCGACGCAATTGCTCCAAAACGGGTTTTTGGTAAATAATTCCATAATGCTTTTCCTTCACACCACTACCTTGTGAAAGTACGTTGCTGTTGTAGACTCTTATTTTTCCAACTCATAATCGCTCATGTACAGCATAGCGCCACCTACTGACATGGGAAAAACCGAAAAATTTATTCTTCAAAAATCTATATCTTTCGCCCCTGGGGGTGCTGGTTATGGCAAAAATGATATTGCAGCTTCTGATTTGTCAAACTTGGCAAGCAAACTCTTTACAAGACCCTTATTGGGGCGCTTGCCATGGTCGACAACGCACGAAATTTGGCTCCTTTCTCTTACACTGCCACCACGACTGAGAACCAGAAGCCCAGATCCAGGCGGGCCTCAGGGCCTCTATAGCGCCCCCCGAGCACCGTACAGTGCGAGACCCTATTGTTGCCATGTGTCCATTTCTGTGCTTTGTCGCCATTGTGGGAGTAATGTCTCTTGCCGAAGAAGCTGTGGAAGGTATTTCGCGGGGACGCATGCCCCCGCCCCCCTTGGCCGCTGGCGCGAGGGCCCGTCGAGGCCGCTTGCGGCTTTAATTATTCTTCCGTCTTCTTCTTCTTCTTCTTCCGTCTTCTTCTTCTTCTTTATTTTTCTCCGCTGTTGGGCCATTTTCGGGGCGCTTGCCATGGGCGAAAACGCACGAAATTTGGCACCAGTTCCGAGAATTGCCACCGCTACTCAGAACCAGAAGCCCAAACTTGGCCGGGGCTCAGGGCCTCCATAGCGCCCCCTAAGTCGTTGTGATTTTGGCCTCCCGCATTAAGGTGCCTGGTTGCCATATCGTTTGTAGTAGTGGCATGCAATTTGGTACGCATATGTATCTCACTAAGCCGGACAAAAATGTAATGCCAATGCATTAGCCACGCCCAACAGGAAGTGAGGTAATTTCACTTTTGTGCGAAATGCATGGCCACGAAGACGGCGCAACTCCTCCTAGACCGTTCATAGGAATGTCACCAAAATTGATTCACATCATCTACAGACATGGCTGACAAAAGTTACTAAATACGTTTCACGTAGGATAAACCGTTCAGAAGTTATACGTCAATCAATTTTCGATGCAAAATTTTACATGCTTCAAAATTCATAACAAATCTTCTGATTGCTCAAAACTGCTCATACTTCACACGCAAATTACTCATTGGGCTTCTGACATGTTACCCAATTTCTGTGATATTTCGCCACTGGGGGCGCTATTTTTAGGCAAAAATTCCAATCTTTCCTCAATTTTGGTCAAACTTCACGGCCACCCTCTTACTACCTCCCATGTCATGTATACCACGTTTTGGAAATTTTCGTCCATGGGGGGCGCTGTTTTTGGCCGACGCAATTGCTCCAAAACGGGTTTTTGGTAAATAATTCCATAATGCTTTTCCTTCACACCACTTCCTTGTGATAGTACGTTGCTGTTGTAGACACTTATTTTTCCAACTCATAATCGCTCATGTACAGCATAGCGCCACCTACTGACATGGGAAAAACCAAAAAATTTATTCTTCAAAAATCTATATCTCATCTTCTATTTAGTCAATTGTCATCAAACTTCATACGCAAACTCTTCATAGCTCACCTGACGTCTACGCCAAATTTTGTGCACTTTCGCCCCTGGGGGTGCTGGTTATGGCACAAATGATATTGCAGCTTCTGATTTCTCAAACTTGCCAAGCAAACTCTTTTCAAGACCCTTAATGGGGTGCTTGCCATGGTCGACAACGCACGAAATTTGGCTCCTTTTTCTTAGACTGCCACCGCTACTGAGAACCAGAAGCCCAGATCCAGGCGGGCCTCAGGGCCTCTATAGCACCCCCTAACTCGTTGTGATTTTGGCCTCCCGCATTAAGGTGCCTGGTTGCCATGTAGTTTGTAGTAGTGGCATGCCATTTGGAATGCATATGTATCTCACTCAGCCGGACAAAAATGTAATGCCAATGCATTAGCCACGCCCAACAGGAAGTGAGGTAATTTCACTTTTGTGTGAAATGCATGGCCACGAAGACGGCGCAACTCCTCCTAGACCGTTCATAGGAATGTCACCAAAATTGATACACATCATCTACAGACATGGCTGACAAAAGTTACTAAATAGGTTTCACGTAGCATAAACCGTTCAGAAGTTATACGTCAATCAATTTTCAATGCAACATTTTACATGCTTAAAAATTCATAACATATCTTCTACTTGCTCAAAACTGCTCATACTTCACACGCAGATCACTCATTGGGCTTCTGACATGTTTCCCACTTTCTGTGATATTTCGCCACTGGGGGCGCTATTTTTGGGCAAAAATTCCAGTCTTTCCTCAAATTTGGTCAAACTTCACGGCCACCCTCTTCCTACCTCCCATGTCATGTATACCACATTTTGGGAATTTTCGTCCATGGGGGGTGCTGTTTTTGGCCGACGCAATTGCTCCAAAATGGGTTTTTGGTAAATAATTCCATAATGCTTTTCCTTCACACCACTACCTTGTGATAGTGCGTTGCTGTTGTAGACACTTATTTTTCCAACTCATAATCGCTCATGTACAGCATAGCGCCACCTACTGACATGGGAAAAACCAAAAATTTTATTCTTCAAAAATCTATATCTCATCTTCTATTTACTCAATTGTCATCAAACTTCATACGCAAACTCTTCATAGCTCACCTGACATGTACGCCTAATTTTGTGCACTTTCGCCCCTGGGGCTGCTGGTTATGGCAAAAATGATATTGCAGCTTCTGATTTGTCAAACTTGGCAAGCAAACTCTTTACAAGACCCTTATTAGGGCGCTATTATTATTAGGGCCCGAGCACCGTACAGTGCGAGACCCTATCGTTGCCATGTGTCCAATTCTGTTCTTTGTCGCCATTGCGGGAGTAATGTCTCTTGCCGAAGAAGCTGTGGAAGGTATTTCGCGGGGACGCATGCCCCCGCCCCCCTTGGCCGCTGGCGCGAGGGCCCGTTGAGGCCGCTTGCGGCTTTAATATTCTTCTTCTTCTTCTTCTTCTTCTTCTTCCGTCTTCTTCTTCTTCTTTATTTTTCTCCGCTGTTGGGCCATTTTCGGGGCACTTGCCATGGGCGAAAACGCGCGAAATTTGGCACCAGTTCCGAGAATTGCCACCGCTACTCAGAACCATAAGCCCAAACTTGGCCGGGGCTCAGGGCCTCTATAGCGCCCCCTAAGTCGTTGTGATTTTGGCCTCCCGCATTACGGTGCCTGGTTGCCATATAGTTTGTAGTACTGGCATGCCATTTGGTAGGCTTATGTATCTCACTAAGCCGGACAAAAATGTATTGCCAGTGCATTAGCCACGCCCAACAGGAAGTGAGGTAATTTCACTTTTGTGCGAAATGCATGGCCACGAAGACGGCGCAACTCCTCCTAGACCGTTCATAGGAATGTCACCAAAATTGATACACATCATCTACAGACATGGCTGACAGAAGTTACTAAATACGTTTCACGTAGGATCAACCGTTCAGAAGTTATGCGTCAATCATTTTTCACTTCAAAATTTTACATGCTTAAAAATTCATAACAAATCTTCTAATTGCTCAAAACTGCTCATACTTCACACGCAGATCACTCATGGGGCTTCTGACATGTTACCCAATTTCTGTCACATTTCGCCACTGGGGGCGCTATTTTTGGGCAAAAATTCCAATCTTTCCTCAAATTTGGTCAAAATTCACGGCCACCCTCTTACTACCTCCCATGTCATGTACACCACGTTTTGGAAATTTTCGTCCATGGGGGGCGCTGTTTTTGGCCGACGCAATTGCTCCAAAACGGGTTTTTGGTAAATAATTCCATAATGCTTTTCCTTCACACCACTACCTTGTGACAGTACGTTGCTGTTGTAGACACTTATTTTTCCAACTCATAATCGCTCATGTACAGCATAGCGCCACCTACTGACATGGGAAAAACCAAAAAATTTATTCTTCAAAAATCTATATCTCTTCTTCTATTTACTCAATTGTCATCAAACTTCATACGCAAACTCTTCATAGCTCACCTGACATATACGCCAAATTTTGTGCACTTTCGCCACTGGGGGCGCTATTTTTGGGCAAAAGATCCAATCTTTCCTCAAATTTGGTCAAACTTCACGGCCACCCTCTTACTACCTCCCATGCCATGTATACCACATTTTGGGAATTTTCGTCCATGGGGGGCGCTGTTTTTGGCCGATGCAATTGCTCCAAAACGGGTTTTTGGTTAATAATTCCATAATGCTTTTCCTTCACACCACTACCTTGTGATAGTACGCTGCTGTTGTAGACACTTATTTTTCCAACTCATAATCACTCATGTACAGCATAGCGCCACCTACTGACATGGGAAAAACCAAAAAATTTATTCTTCAAAAATCTATATCTCATCTTCTATTTACTCAATTGTCATCAAACTTCATACGCAAACTCTTCATAGCTCACCTGACATATACGCCAAATTTTGTGCACTTTCGCCCCTGGGGGTGCTGGTTATGGCAAACCCTATTGTTACCATGTGTCCAATTCTGTGCTTTGTCGCCATTGTGGGAGTAATGTCTCTTGCCGAAGAAGCTGTGGAAGGTATTTCGCGGGGACGCATGCCCCCGCCCCCCTTGGCCGCTGGCGCGAGGGCCCGTCGAGGCCGCTTGCGGCTTTAATTTTTTTTATTCCCCCCCACCAGAGAAATGTAAGCTACAAACACTTGTCCGTTTCAATTCAGTTCGAAGGTTTTCGTTGCGGATTAAACTCATCCATTTCTTTCTTCTCGACTGGCAGCGGATAAAAGCTCAAATTAGGTGTTCTCTTCTCTTTGTTGTGGAGACACAGTAAGGTGGGGTTTACATTAGACCGTATCAGCAGATCATCAGATTAACGTTTTTAAAAATGATTAGCGTGCACACAGCAACGCCAATACACGATTCGCGTGCACACAGCAACGCCAATACACGGATACGCTAATCACATGACTAATTAGACGGCACATAAGTTGAAATGTAATGTGTAAATTTCTCCTCAGCGGCTCGGCTCCGCAGGCATCCTGCGCTCCAAATCACTCCGCCCTGAACAGCAAGTGCCCTCTGGAGGGTGCGCACTCCGGCCCTGCACAGCTCACAGAGTGCGCGAGTGAAGCGCACGAGCAGTGATTCGGGACTGAGCCGCTGTGTGTGTGATCCCAGTGCATATCGGGCATGCGCAAGTCATTTACCACTTGCAAGTGGAAGGATGGCAAGCCTAAAGACAATCATAACTACACAATGGGCAGTATTTGCATCAGTATTTGCAGTATTTTCATACTTTTATACTCTTTAATGAAAGGTGATACAAGGCGGAAGTCCGCGCCGTTTTTCAGCAGTCGCGTCACATGACCAACGCCAGCGAATCAGGAAGGTGGATGTCACAGTGACGTTGTCCAATGACGACGTCAGTTAGAGCTCAGCACAGCGTATCCTCGTATCTCAATGTTTACACAGCACCGGATCAGATACGAACTGGATTGAATACGTGGACCCTGGCGGATTCCCGTTTCCCGGCGTTTCCCGGCGGTTTAATGTAAATGGACAGTGCATCCGTGAAGAAAACGAGACAGATACGGTCTAATGTAAACTTGGCCAAAGGCACACAGCAATTCACTTTCGGCGTGGTTAAAACCGGTTAGACAGAACAGTGCAGTGTTTAACAAAGGCGAAAGTAAACAATACAGCGGAGCTGACCCCGGGTATCGCCCATAATGCATTGCAGTAAGCAAGCGATGACGTAGTTATGGGTTAGGTCTATTGTCGCTTGTCTGCTGCTGTAATACTTCCAGGTGTGAATTACGGTATCCACCCTGGAATTTATGCAGCTTTATCTCTTAAAGTGCCATTCCACCATTGGATGTATTCTTTGGCATAAAATACAATATATTTTATGACATCATGACTAGACAGAGAAATCTTTTAGCTTCAAAATGATATATCAAACATAATTTTTTGACAACGACAAGTATATTAATTTTGCGACCAAAGTCACCTACCCTTTTAATTTCTGCGCGGTAGTGAAACGTGATGTCATCAGCAGGTTCCACTTCTTGTGTACCACGTCACGTGTGACGTGGCACAGATTATCAGCAATGGTGGATAGAACGCGATTGTCAGCTTCGGAAAAGAAGCGAAGGAAAATAGCAAGTGATGCCCAAAGGAGACGGTCGATGGTGAATATCGGCACAGCAATCGACAAGTGGAAATCGCGTTCTATCCGCCATTGCTGATAATCTGTGCCACGTCACACGTGACGTGGTACACAAGAAGGGGAACCTGCCGATGACATCACGTTTCACTACCGTGCGGAAATTAAAAGGGTAGGTGACTTTGGTCGCAAAATTAATATACTTGTCGTTGTCAAAAAATTGTGTTTGATGTATCATTTTGAAGCTAAAAGATTTCTCTGTCTAGTCATGTTGTCATAAAATATATTGTATTTTATGTCCAAAAAATACATCCAATGGTGGAATGGCACTTTAACATTTCTAAGTTTGCTGTGTTTTTAGCTCCATTCATCTTGCTGTCTCAACAATTTGACCAGTTTCCCAGTCTGTGCTGATGAAAAGCATTTCCACATCATGATGCTCCCACCACCATGCTTCACTGCAAGGATAGCGTCCTCAGGGTGATGAGTCGTGTATGTTCTCCGAACATAGTGTTTTGTTTTGAAAGGCAATAAAGTTGAATTTTGGTCTTATCAGTCCAGAAAAACTTTCACCACATGTTTTCTGAGTCTCCCACATACTTTTGGTGAAACTCATGCAAAACACTTTTGTTTTTTTTTTGTCTTCTCATCAATCTTGGATCTTGTTGCCCTGTGAACAGCTTCTCCCATCTGAGCTGTGAATCTCTCCAACTCTTTCACAGGCCTTTTGGTTGCTTGACCTTTTGGCTGTTTCTCTGATAATTCAACACCCTCGTTACCCGGACAGTGGTGAATTTTGGTCGACGGCCTCCTTTTGGTCGAGTCATGTTTGTTCCATGTTCTTTTTGTTTTCAATAATAGCTTTAATGGCACTCCATGGGATGCACTGGTTTGCCAAATCCCACATTCTACTACTGTGTAGTGTAAATTCGCTGCTGTGAAACCTCCGGTTCAATATCTTCCTCCTGTTTTTCTTCATATTTCTGTCATTTCGACAATATTGGTTGCCATACATAAATCAACGGATGAATGTTGTTAACCATTCACTTATTTATTATGGATATTAGTGATGAGGAGTGGTCTCAGTGAAACCTAGCTGTGAGTTGGAGAGGCGTAGAAGAGCACTCGAGAGCAGTTAAAAAAACAAAAAAAACACAGAGATGATGTTTAGAGGAAGTCTGCAGTGCATGCCGCGAGCAATTATTTGTGACAGGAAATACTTCAGCTCATCGAGAAGCAATAAACAGGACACTTGGTCCCACTGAGTCACTTAGGGACTGTCACCCCTGCCACACACACTTCCACGCACACGACTCCGTTCAGCCACAAGTCCACTGAGGATTATCTTTAGTTTATTCACTCATAAACGCACACACTCCGAGAAAGTTATTTTTCTCTCTGGGGGTCTGGCCTACAGGCCTCAAACACACGACTATCTGGAACATTGCTGGGATTAAAAAATGTTTTCTTCACCCGGGTCTTTCATCCTTCTTGCAGTGTGTGTGGAGGTGGGGGGGGTGTTGGTTAGACCCTGGATAGGCCTGGGTTTTATCTGGTGACGGATGGTTGAAGCACTTTATAGTGAGGCCTGCAAGTTGCGGTTGCTAATGGCATCTCTGAGTGCTTGTTTTTTTACTGCTTTGCTCCTCTGCCCTTCTTAAATTTACTTCTTCGTTTAAGTCCCTCAGTGACTGTTAGGACACCGACTTGAACCCTTTTTACCCTGTAACACCCCCCCCCGATTAGTGAGTTTGACGTCCACCACATCTCCCTGATTCCTGTAGCTTCCTTGGTCTTTTTTTTTTTCCCCGTCATTCCTTTCAGATTTCTTTTAATGCATGCTGTAAGTGTAAACTTTTCATAACATGTACGTCAGCGCTCTCAATTTTGATCCAAGTCTTGGGTTGTAACTAGCTGTACATGTGAAATAAGTCTCTGTGTGTGTGTGTGTGTGTGTGTGTGTGTGTGTGTGTGTGTGTTAGTCAGCGCTGGGCTCCAGATGGAAGGCCTCCCGTTGTTCGGCACTGGCCAGGCCATTTCCTGTTTGGAGGTCTGGTGTTAATCAAGGCCTGAGCCAGGGGGAATGGCCCCGCTGCTCTCGTCCTCCCCTGTTCCACACCCCCATCTTTACTACTAACTCTTTGGCCTTTTTTTTTTTTTTGGTCCTTATTCAGCACTGCCTCTGTATACCTTTTCTGTTTTTGTTTTCATCTTTTTTTTTTGTTTTGTCTGCCCCCCCCCCCCCCCCCCCCCGCACTGCTTTACCTCCTCCTAAAAGCATGTGCACTTTCTGTCGTATTTGTATTTCTGTCTCATCACTTCACCTTGTCCTCATCCCTTACTCCTTTTACCTTGTTTCTTTTGTCTTGGCACCTTTCTGAAGTATGGAATCAATTTTGTGCCAAAATGTTCATACAATACTTTTGAAATATCAAACAAAAACGACAAATCAAGATACAAAAAAAGTCAATTTTTTTTAGACTGGCAAACAAATTATTCGTGTAATCGTGCAAAATTTCAGTCTATTACTCTTCAGAAACCTTTTATTTTTGTTCCGCGTCTTTCTCAGTTTTGTCTGACGTAATTTATTTTGGTTGCGATTCCAGCTTTCTCGTTTGCGCTCCCTGACTTTTTGCTTGCAGTTTTGGCACAAACTTCCCGTGTGGGCGGGCCGTCCAGGAATGCATTCCCATTGGCTAACTTGTGTTTGACTGACAGCTACGCTCAGCCATTCCCTACTCGGATTCTGGCGGACTGTTTGACGAGTGACCGATCCATTGACGATAAACAAGGATCGAGTGGACTTCAGTGGCGACTATGATATTGAATTTGCCACTGAAGTCCACTCCATCCTTGTTTACCGTCAACGGATCGGTCACTCGTCAAACAGTCCGCCAGAATCCGAGTAGGGAATGGCTGAGCGTAGCTGTCAGTCAAACACAAGTTAGCCAATGGGAATGCATTCCTGGACGGCCCGCCCACACGGGAAGTTTGTGCCAAAACTGCAAGCAAAAAGTCAGGGAGCGCAAACGAGAAAGCTGGAATCGCAACCAAAATAAATTACGTCAAACAAAACTGAGAAAGACGCGGAACAAAAATAAAAGGTTTCTGAAGAGTAATAGACTGAAATTTTGCACGATTACACGAATAATTTGTTTGCCAGTCTAAAAAAATTGACTTTTTTTGTTTTTTTTGTATCTTGATTTGTCGTTTTTGTTTGATATTTCAAAAGTATTGTATGAACATTTTGGCACAAAATTGATTCCATACTGAAGCAGGTTATTAAATGCATTACTACTGTTCTTTTAATGGATTTAAGCTATTATAAGTTCAAACCTGGTCAGGATTACTGTCCGCCCTTTTTTGTCTCTTTCTCCAACCGATACGTTTTAATGTCTTTCTGCGCTCATAAAGATCTATTGGTGTTTCATTTCCGTCTAACGCTCAGACCTTTTACCGTTCGTGTTTTTACGTGTCTCTCTCTCTCGTTCTCTTTTCCCATCTCTCCGTTTCATCATCCCCTCTCTGTCTGTTTCTCTTTCATTCTTATCTTAGATGCAGCACATATATCCCTGGGAGAGACAGTGAGCTTTGCCTTTTGATGCTGAGAACTGCTTTCCATCAAGGGGACATGCTGTGTGAACTCACTCACTTCATACCTGTCTAAACTGTGTGTCTGTATAACGCACGGCTCTACCAGCAATCCCATGTGCTGTTATAAGATCGTCCTTATTCCCCCCTGTTTGCAACCATAGATATTCGATTTGTTGTCTCGAAATGACACTCTGGGCTCAGCAAGTTTGGCAGAGGTTTAGTGACCTATTGTTCATGCATTAGAATTATAGTTGCCTAAGATGTCCTTGTTTTTGTAATGACGTGATACAGTGATGCTCAGTTTGACCACGATTACATCAGAAGCTTATCGCCTTTTAGATTCAGGACGGACGCACAATAAATTGTAAAGCAGTTATGCCTTCTAATTAGGGCTGTCAATCGATTAAAAAAATTAACTAATTAATCACACAAATTTCTGTAATTAGTCGTGATTAATCTGTCAATAAATGAATTGCATTTTTCTACTTAAGACTGAATATTTATGTAAAATCATCAAATTAATGTAGAGTAAACACCGAGAAAGTATATTTAAATTCAAAAACCATTTTAATGGCTTAAGGTGCACATATGCACAGTGCAAATACAAAAAAGAAGGAGCAAAGATATTGTTGAAAGTTCAGAACATTGAACATTTTTCACTCCATAGACATAATTTACTTAGTCCTTCTTTACACTCAGCCAGTTACTGAGGCAGACCAGTTTGTTTACGTTGCGTCGCTCCTCGGTTTTAGGGTGTATTCAGACCAGGATAGTTCGATAGTTCACTTGCTTTGGTCCGAACCAAATGTTTTTTTTATTTTTTCATTTTGGTGCGGTTCACTTTCACACTGTACATTTTAGTAAGCGGACCAAAATCTGTCAACAAAGCCACGCCTCAATTATATTTTGACCCCAGAATAGTATCCAGGTCATCGTAATAGATGAATTTCTTTTTTGCGTCGCTAGTACCGCCACTTTTTGAAAGAATGTCCCTGATTTTAATGTAGGTCTGACGGAGTTTCTTCGCTTTTAGCCGACATTGTTCTGGGGAGCGCGTGAACCCCTTCTGCTTCATTTTCTCACTGAATACAGCAAACACGTCGGCATTTTTGTGTGTTCTCTCCAAAAGCTCAGATATGTGGACATCTGCCCAGATATCCACAAGGGTACGCGTTTCTTCCTCGGCCCACGTTTGCCCCCTACTCATTTTTTGTACTCGCCTACCACTGGTGACTGAACGACTGTTGTAAGGTTCCCTTGACAACCGAAACAGTGTTTGCACTTTGCGGTGGAGTGTCAAGACTCTGTTTCCCATAATGCTCGACAAACGACGGAAGCTCCTGAGGTACAAAAAAGCAAAACTGTCAGATTAGGTCCGGTCTGTTTTCACACCTCCAAAAGATTCGCACCAGGGTTCCTTTGGTCCGGACCGAGTCCGACCTTGCAGCTCGGTCTCGGTCCGCTTGTTTGGTCCGGACCAGAGTTCGGTGGTTTGTATTCAGACCAACCCAAAAGGTCCGGACCAAGGGAAATTTGGTTCGTTTGGTCCAGACCAAACAACGTAGGTGTGAATACGCCCTTACTCACAGTAAGTGCAAACGACTGCAGAGTCCAGTCTTGATCAATGAAATGCGCTGTGACGCCCAAATAATTATCGTTGTTGATAGACGTCCAATGGTCACCCGTGAGAGCGATGTGCTTTGCTTGCGCAAGCATGTTCATCTGCTGTACCCTCTCATCCTCATACAAAGTGTGTATTCTTGACACGATGGTTCCTCTCGAGGGTAAATTATAAGAGGTATCTCCCGATGCAACATGAATTACTTCTCTCAGTCCATCATCCTCTACTGTGCTAACTGGGCGGCAGTTTTTAACTATCCAAGTAACCAAGGAATTGGTTAACTTTTCACTTACAGGTTTCGTTATTCACCCACGAGTGCCACACTCCTGTAGTGTCGACTGGCGAGGTCCAGTGGAGGTAATTTCAGCAGGGTGTTTTGCTTTGAGGTGATACGCTAAAGACGTGTTACTTCTGTGGTAATTAAATTCGGCTGTGCAAATTGCCTTAGTTTTGTCCAACGAGCCGTCGGGCAACTTTTTAAAATGAAACTTTCGCCCTTATCCATCTTTCCGCCATAGACTCTCCTTTAGTTAGGATAGCTGTTTCTGCCCGATTTTCCCGCACATGTAACCAAAGGTTATGGGTCAGCCGCCACCGGAAGTAAACAAAACCACGTTAATTGCGTTAATTTTTTTTTTTTTAATGCATTAAATGTTTAAAATTAATCGCCAAAATTAACGCGTTAACTTTGACAGCACTACTTCTAATATATAGTGCTTTTTACAAAGGCCCATTTGGAAAGGTTCATACGTTTGGTTTATTATCTCCCGCCACGAAGTGCGCAGGGGGATATAGGAATGGACTCCGTCCATTCGTCTTTCCGTCCGTCCGTTTCGGTCTGGACAAGTTTTCTCAGAAACTACGTAAGCTACATCAGTGAAACTTTGCGTGCTCGTATTACTGTTCATGATCTAAGTTGAGTTTGAAAATCATTTACGAGAAATTATTATTTTCAGACTTATGGCCCTTGATTTATGTTATTGGACTTCGTACAAGTGGACTCAATCTAGACAAGTTTTCTCAGAAACTACACAAGCTACATCAATGAAACTTTGCATGCTCATCCTACTGACAAAAGCTGGGTAGTATTTTATGAAGGTGTCATAGCACTTACGACATCATAAGTCAATATTAAAGCAATGGGCATCTAAGGGCGTAAGTGTTAAGAGGTCTTCATAAAATGCTCGTGGCGGGGGATAGTGATGACCGTGTCTTCTTGTTTGGTTTGGTTTGGTTTGGTTTGGTTTCACAATGTGCATCATTAAAGGAACCAAGGAGCATGTATGGCAGAAAGTGTACAGTACATGTAAAACTCATTTCATTAATTAATCACAAGTTCAGTGATTGTATCCAGGTATAGAAAAGTGAGTGCCTGCATGAAATAAACAATTAGACAATTCTATAAATCACTAGCTTGAAATTTTACGTATTGTATCCGGCTTTTGTTTTCTTTTTTTGTTTGTTTGTTCATTGCTCCAAATATCTAGAACACATCACATTTCTGCAGTGCTCCAGCTCTGTCCTTTGGCTCAGTTGGAGCCTTGTGGGTCACTCTGTCAGATCAGATCACGTCTCCAAAAATATACTTACCTAGAACCCAAAATACACAGCATATTTGGTTCACTGACAACTATTGAGTTGATTTAGGCTCTTAAACGCTTTTGCAGACCGTTGGAACTGGACCAAGGCACTTGGCAGTTGATTTGGCCTGCACCCAGGTGTTCTGTGTCTTTCTTTCCAAGGCTCATATAGACCATTCCTCAGCTTTACCTTTTATCCCACTCTCACCTACGCCAGTCTAGATACTTCCACGGTAGCAGCAACTCTCCTATCCTGAATACCCTTACATATTCCCCCATATTTGCATCTTTTGACCCTTTCCCAATACCCAATTCTGTCAACCCACAGTACCATAAACTCATGTGAACTGTTTTTACTCTTTGCCAGCCATAGGCACTTAGATAGGAGCACAGCCTCAGCAAACCCCCTTTAGCCCCTTCTGTAGTACGTTATACCGACCGAAACCCTTCATTGGATAGTATCCTACACCAGTGCTCCCCAACCCTGGTCCTACTATGTGAATCAATTGTAGCAGACCCTTCCTGAGTCAACATGGTGTGTTGGGGCAGGAATACACACATTACATTAGTTATTTATATATATAAAATTAGTAAGAATTGTATTTCATGGAGTCCATGATGCAGTGTACCCAAACAAGGTTTCAAGGCCTTTGGAGGAAAAACAGACCCAAAACATCACAGACCCATATTTTACATTTGGGATCAGGCTTTTTTCATTAAAGCCATCTTTTTTTACACCAAACCCACTTTGAGTGTTTGCTGCCAAAAAGCTTCATTTTTGTTCCATCAGACCATAGAATACAGTTCCAGTCACAGTTGTAGTAGCGTTTCACAAACTTCAGGAGCTTACGTTTGTGGTTAACTGACAGAAAAGGCTTGTTTCTGGCAGACCTTCCAAACAATCTGTTGGCATGGAGGTGGCGTCTGATGGTGGTTTTGGAGACTTGGAAACCCCAAGATTTTACTTTTTCTTGTAATTCACCAACAGTGATCCTTGGGGATTTCTTTGCCTCGCTTACCCCCCTCTTCACTGTACGTGGGGGCAAAATAAACTTGGGGCCTCTTCCAGGCAAGTGTGTAACAGTTCCAGTTGGTGTCCACTTTTTTTTATTATTACCCTGACAGTAGAAATGGACATTTTCAGGCGAATATATATATATATATATATATATATATATATATATATATATATATATATATATATATATATATATGAGTGATTCCACGCTTATGGGTACTGAAATGGGGACATGAACTTATTTTTAAAAATTCACCTAAAACCATTTCTTTTTTTTACCATCAGGTCAGAAAACATGTAATCTTTAATGAATGATATGTTAAAAGATAACTTTAATTTTCTGAGATGTAATAAAAACATATTTATATGCCAAAGTCAGAACGTAACAGAAGTGTTGTGGACATATATATTCTCAATTTTAACAATGTAGAATTACTTTTTGAAACATAGGAAGGTGATGTTTTAGCAAATATAATGAATAAACATGTGTAGTAGAATAAACATACACATTCTTTCAATAAGATTAACATGGTATATAGCTAGATTGTAATTAATTTGTAACAGACGCGAGATGGACAATCGTAACAGAAGTAATGTAACAGACATCATTTTGGAACTCATAGGCTTGACTTTGGCATATAAATATGTTTTTATTACATCTCAGAAAATTAAAGTTATCTTTTAACATATCATTCATTAAAGATTACATGTTTTGTGACCTGATGGTAAAAAAAGAAATGGTTTTAGGTGAATAAGTTCATGTCCCCATTTCAGTACCCATAAGCATGGAATCACTCATATATATATATATATATATATATATATATATATATATATATATATATATATATATATATATATACATGTGTATATGTATATATATATATATATATATATATATATATATATATATATATGTATATATATATATATATATATATATATATATATATATATATATAATAACCAGGTCAACACATTTCTCCAGCATTTGGTTTGTGTTTTCTCTTATTTTTCCCATGTTGATATTGAGGGAATTTGGCCTCTGTGTCACCTCATATTTGTTCCCCAGTTAATCAGGAAGTCATGGATTACAGTTTGAAAGTTCCTACACACTCCAATCAACTCAAACATGTACAATTTAAAGGGGAAACAGGCTTCAGTTCCATTGTGTTCACTCTCATTTCCAGGGGTGCCAATAATAGTGGCACATGTGTTTTTGTTGAAAATAATTATTTCTTGATGAGGGATTTGTTTTTCTCTGAATAAATGTATTTCAGTTAAAGGTTGAAGTTTTCTCATTTCTCTGTGAGATGAAGCTACTTCACCAAAACATTTTTATTCATCTTTACAAGGGGTGCCAATAATCATGGAAGGCACTGTGTATATGTGTGTTTTTATATATATACATGCATAGATAGAGAGAGAGAGAGAGAGAGAGAGAGAGAGAGGACGTGGTTGCGCGAAGCTATGAAGTTTATCTTTGAGTGGTGAACGTGTATATCACGAGTGAGCAGAGTGAAAACATTTTCAACACAAGAAGATAAACGTCATATCTTCGCGCCACTGTGTACTGCTCTTTATATTATATGAACAGAGCCACAAAAAAAAAAATATGCAAGTTAATCAAAAGAATTGTAACTTTGAACCAGTTCAACATTTTGACAATGCACGTCTAGTCAGCGGGAAAACACCGGGAGTGACGTCATCGAAGTGAAATATCGGGAATTATTATATTTACAGGACAATTTTTACATGGAATAAAAACATGTATTCCAGGGTTCTAACTAGACCAACATATCAGTGTGGTGACACCAGTCATAACGGCTGGGGGTTCAGGGTCCGCCTTAGGCCCTGAAATCTCATGGGTTCTACGGTACATGCTCGGAGATGCATTCTAGTGCGTTTCCTGGCACTTGCAGGCCTAATGAGATTTTTTTTTTTTGCCAAAAGTTGCTGTGATTGTTTTTGATTGAAGACTTTATTATAATTAATATTCAACTACTGTATATTGGTGACATATTTATGGAATAAGAATAAAACAACCAATTGACGTTCACCAAGTGTCAACTTTATTTTCAGCTTCAGCCATTCAATTACAATACATCCAGGTCTAACTCGGGGACCAGAACGTATTATGTACATGGCGCATAAGCGCCTCTTAACATGGATGGCGCTTTACCGCAAACACAGCATAAGGAAGGAGGTAAAGTGGACTAGCATGATCAGTAACAATCTCTACACAGAGCTACTCGGGCAGCTATGCACTGGGCGCTTATGTAGACGGGGAGTGGAGGATGTCCGAATGTAGAACATTCACATGGTGGCGCGTCGTCACCACTGCATAGGGATAACAAGAGAAAATTAAACAAAAGACCACATTTCAAGATTGATAAGTCTTTTTATTAATGTAGCAGCAACTTTTACAGGCATATCGGCAATATTGTGGGTGTAGTGGTAAGGAAACATTGCGTAGTGGCCCGATACGCTGAAAAGGCCTAGTTAGAACCCTGGTATTCTATTCCCTTCTGGTGGGTTTCATTCATTTGGTTTGATAGCATGCAATATTGTTAGCATATCAATTATCCTGCTTGTATTACGTCACTCTACCCAATGGAGAATGAGCACCGAATCAAGACAATGTGATGTCACGCGTCGGAGCTGATGCGAATATCCAATACGAGAGTTTTCTGCTGCGCATGCGCACGAGCATTTCTTTGTTCGCTGGGAAAGAGAAAGACACGTTGAACACCTGAAAGGCTACCAAAACTTCATTAGATATTCTTCACGCATATTTACAAGAGAAAAACATACCAACGGACATCAAAAAACTCGTCTTTTACTTGTTCAGTATCATGCTAGCTGAATGGGATATATCTGATATGTCACTCCGATCCACAATGTATTTTGCATGAAAAATGCGAGTTTTTCAACAGGAGAAAATAAACGTAATATCTTCAAGCCAATGTGTAATTTTCTTTTTATTATATAGACACATTCACAAACATCTCATCTCATCTCATTATCTCTAGCCGCTTTATCCTGTTCTACAGGGTCGCAGGCAAGCTGGAGCCTATCCCAGCTGACTACGGGCGAAAGGCAGGGTACACCCTGGACAAGTCGCCAGGTCATCACAGGGCTGACACATAGACACAGACAACCATTCACACTCACATTCACACCTACGGTCAATTTAGAGTCACCAGTTAACCTACCCTGCATGTCTTTGGACTGTGGGGGAAACCGGAGCACCCGGAGGAAACCCACGCGGACACGGGGAGAACATGCAAACTCCGCACAGAAAGGCCCTCGCCGGCCACGGGGCTCCAACCCGGACCTTCATGCTGTGAGACGACAGCGCTAACCACTACACCACCGTGCCGCCCTATTCACAAACATAAAGTACCCAAATTTATCAAAACCATTCATCAATTTCTTCATGAATGATTGACATACAATGATTTATGTCACGGTTTTGGGTCTCCATGTCTTGGATGTAGGATGTATGAAAAATATGAGTGGCGTATTTCCCAGTAAAACACTTTGTTTCCATATTATAGGCACACACATACACGTGTATACTTCAGGACCAGGCTTGGAACCACTGTCCTCAACCAACACAAACCTTTCGAGATCCTTCAGGAGTACTCCTGACCTACTTAGAGCCCTATTAGACCTTTTCATCTTGCCCTAGGTTCAAGTATGTTATTATAGACAGGCCCATAGTACTCAGGTTATCATATTTTATACCTATAGATCTGTGCAGACATTTGCCATACAAGTGTGGTCTATTTCATTTGCTTCCTTTTCAGATCCTCTGAACCCAATAGAGCTGCCAAACACTGCCCTCTGTGCACCAGCCGTCCATACACCTTTCTCATACTGTATAGCCAGTTGTGTTGTGCAAAATACTATGACGGAGGGGCCATTTGGCACAAAACCATTTCTTTCTTTCAAGCACATTGTTGGGGAAATAAGTGAAAGTTCAAGCATGAATGTGTGCTTGAATTAAGTGTGCGTTTATGGATGCTGCAGCGATTGTGGGCTATCTTTGCTGCCATCAAAGGAAGTATTTCCGCAATCACAGCATGGAAGTCTGGAAAAAGGTTTGTAGTACCCGAAATATTCTTACCTTTAACTCTGATCAGAATGTGCTTTTCTTCTTCTCGCTAATATTCACAGTCCAACTATGTCAAAGCATTTCGGTTGGGTCCCCCCCCCCCGTTCCTTACCCCCACCACAGGGGCCTTTAAGAAGATCTTTAAAAATCATTCAGTACTGAAATATGTTGCTTGCATAAGTATTCAACCCTTTCAGACCAGTGCTTGGTAGAGTCACCTTTTGGGGTAAGTTCTGACCAGCATGTTGTTTGGGAATGCTTTTCTCCCATTCTTCCTGGCAGATTCACTCTAGGTTCTTCAGGTTGGTCAGGATACACTCGTGGACCGCAGTTTTCAAACAGTGCTATAGATTCTTGATTGGATTGAGATCTGGACTTTATTTGGGCATTGTACAACATTCACATTTTTATTGTTCAGCTTCTCCTGCATTGCTTTGGCCTTGTGGTTTGGACTATTGTCCTGCTGAAAGGCAAATTGTCTCCCAAGCTTTTGTATTTTAGCAAACTGAAGCAGGTCCTTCAGTTTTAACAAGATTCCCAGTCCCCACTGAGGGAAGATCCCCACAATAAGATGCTGCCACCCCGTACTTCACTGTTGGGATGGTGTTTGTCGAGGACTGGGTGGTGTTAGGTTTGTAGCATTTTGAATTTTGGGAAAAAGCTCCATTTTTGGCTCCTCTTACCATAAAACCTTATCCCACATCTTAGCTAGGTCACTCTGATGCTTTCTGGTTGTGCTTTCATGTGGTTTTTCTTCAGTAATGGCTTCATTCTAGCCATCCCCTATACAGGCCAGTTGTATGCAGAGAAAGAAAAGAAAGAAAGCACAACTTTATTCATTACACACTTGTGAAATTTCCTCTCTGCATTTAACCCATCTGAAGCAGTGAACACACACGTGAGCAATGAGCATACACACATACCCAGAGCAGTGGGCAGCCATGCTAACAGCGCCCAGGGAGCAGTTGGGAGTTAGGTTCCTCACTCAAGGGCACCTCAGCCCAAGGCTATCCCATGTTAACATAACCGCATGTCTTTTGGATTGTGGGGGAAACCGGAGCACTCCACGCAGACATGGGGAGAACATGCAAACTCCACACAGAAAGGCCCTTGCCGGCCGCTGGGTTCGAACCCAGAACCTTCTTGCTGTGAGGTGACCATGCTAACCACCACACCACCGTGCCGCCCAAAATTTCGACTCCGGTGGGACTCGAACCCACAACCTTTGAATCACTTCTCCAGTGTTTGACTAGAAGTCCAATGCGCTATCCATTGCGCCACAGAGCCACCACAGTGCTTGACATGATTGACTGATGCACCGTCACTCCAGTCTTAGCTAAAGACCTCTGTAGTTACTTCAAAGTGGTTGTTGGCCTCTCTGTGGCTTCCCTCACCGGTCCCCTTCTTGCTCTGAGTTTTGAGTTATGGTCTTGTCTCGGCAGTGTCTGTCTGGATGACAGTTTCAATTTGTGATCCAAGTTGATCCAACAGGGCAAACTTGAATATCCAAGCACTTGAATATTATTTTGTAGCAATTCCTATCTTGTGCATGTCTATAACTTTATCTCTAATTTACTTAAATGAGTTTTGGTCTGGGCGGCACGGTGGTGTAGTGGTTAGTGCTGTCGCCTCACAGCAAGGAGGTCCGGGTTCGAGCCCCGTGGCCAGCGAGGGCCTTTCTGTGCGGAGTTTGCATGTTCTCCCCGTGTCCGTGTGGGTTTCCTCTGGGTGCTCCGGTTTCCCCCACAGTCCAAAGACATGCAGGTTAGGTTAACTGGTGACTCTAAATTGGCCGTAGGTGTGAATGTGAGTGTGAATGGTTGTCTGTGTCTATGTGTCGGCCCTGTGATGACCTGGCGACTTGTCCAGGGTGTACCCCACCTTTCGCCCGTAGTCAGCTGGGATAGGCTCCAGCTTGCCTGTGACCCTGTAGAACAGGATAAAGCGGCTAGAGATAATGAGATGAGATGACATTTTTGGTCTGAAGTTTAACAGCTTCCTGTAGGTGCTAAAGAAGGCAACTGGACTTGCTTGAAATTCATGAAGACGTTTCACCTCTCATCCAAAAGGCTTCTTCAGTTCTGTCTGACTAGTGGGGAGTTCCAGGTATTTATCCTCTAGTGGACCAAAAGCAACCCTAAGGAGAGTCATTGAGATCACATGGGTCGTTGACCCTCTCAGTCATCCTGTAGGTGTTAGGGTCACTGGAGGCCGGGTGTGAACGGTGTTGGCAGCCTAGAGGGTTGTTAGGGTGATCTGTAAGTTGTTGGCTCTCTCTGCCATCATGTGAGTCCTTGAAGTCAACTGAGTCTTGGTGTGGATGTGTACTCGGTTTTCTTGGAAGTGTGCCAAGGGCTGCATTGTAGGTGGCTGATAAGTGGTGTCTCAGACCACCTCTTCTGTTCAGTGATGGTTGTTCGAGGTTGACGAAGATGGCTTCTTTTACTCCTCTTTCAAACCACCATTCTGCGTACATTGCAGTCCTGAAACAAGTGTCCTTTGTTATTGAGGTGAAGATAGACTGCAGAGTCCTGGCCTGAGGAACTGGCTCTCCTGTGTTGAGCCATGCACTTGTGAAACCGTTGTTTCGCTTCCCCAGTGTATAGGTCCGTGCATTCCTCATTGCACTGAATTGCGTACACTACGTTGTCCTATTTGTGTCAACGCAAGAACATTGTCATTCCCTACATTTCTGGACTATCCGAGAAACTCAGGATGATCTTCTACAAACACAACATCCCTGTACACTTCAGACCCAGTAACACTCTGAGGCAGAAATTGGTCCACCCTAAGGACAGGATACCCAGACACAAACAGGACAACATAGTGTATGATACAGAAATACTAAATACAAATCTGGTCATTGTCATCACTTTAGCTAAAACGATTTTCCAGCTGTGGAATGAAACAAATTCCACCACAAGAAGAAATCAGATGACTGCTGTTCACTGGTTTGCCACTATAAATGGTCTTTAACACGTTCTCTCTTCCCCGATTATCTGCCTGTCACAGTTTACTGATGACGCTTGCCATAGCTGAGCCGGCGTGTGATGCATGCGTATAAATGTTCTGCCAATTCCAACCCGACATCCCTGACTTGTTGCTGAGTGCATTATTAGTGTTCAATGTATTTCAAGGTGACTCCAAGAAGCACAGGAATATCGTATAAAAGAGGGTCAGTGATGATGATTTTTTTTTTCCCACAGAATAATTCAATACACTGTAGCTTTAAGCTTTTATAACCTTGTGAAAGAAGATTGGAAAATAATCAAATGTCAGCCTCGTACAAGTGGGAACAAGGGAAGAAAAAGTGTTTCAGAGGGATTGAATCATGAGCAATGAAAAGATTTTTGTAGGAATGATAAAAAGTCAGTGGAAAGGGGCCGAGAGGGAAAAACAGTTATAAGTTACAAGGGATTAATAATATCATGGTATTTTAAACAAAATGAAATTTAATTTCGCACCTTTTTCTCAAACCCTCCAGCGAGTGTCTGGAACTTTCTGGAAGTCATAGTAAAGGTGTCTTAAAGTGAGTTAAGATGGTGGTTATTTGATTTTATTCGGGTTATTACACTGTTACCTAGTACACCTCTGAGAATCCCAGCCGCCTTGTCCTTCACTTCGTCCTCTTTCTGTTCCAGCTTTCAGCCGATCGTTAGAAATAGAACTACTTCACGTTTCAATCTTAAAAATATTGTCAAGCTCGCACTGAGACTTTGGAAGGTGAAGCCGTCTTTTCCATTAATGTATGCAGTGAGTTCTTCTTCTTCTTTTTTTTTGAACAGGCATTCCTGTCTTTTTCTTCTTACTGGATGTTCCTTTTACTTTACTACTTTAGATCAAAATGATTTGCGCGGTGTCCGAAATCCCTCACTACTCACTACATAATGGACTATATAGTGAGTTCACCATTTTGTAGTGCCGTCTGAATGTACAGTATATCACAGCCTATATAGTGGACTCATAGTATCCCACAATGCACCATGAAAAGTAGTGGACAACTGATGATCACTAACCAAGCAACATATACCATCATGCATTGTGGTTGCGCTGAAAGAAAAAAAAAAGTGTGTTAAGGATTGAATGGACGGAGGAAGAAACACAATATATACGGACATTCAAGTACCATTAAAAATAGTAAGGGAATAGAAAATAAGCTAAAATAGAATAAGACGGATAAAATACAGGAATAAAAGTTACAGCGCAAGGCGAGGAGTTAATTAAAAGCCTCAAATTTGATTTAATAAAAGGCAGCGGCAAAGAAGAAAGTATTCAGCCTTGATTTAAAAGAACTGAAAGATGCAGCAGACACAAAGTACTTTGTATTGATTAATGCGGGAAATACGCTCAGTATAATATGGATTTATCACAGAAATACTGTACATGCACATATTTATTATTTTGAAAACCCACCAGCTGACTGATCCGGGACGTTTTAATTGTGTGACAGTAATGACATGACGTAAATAACGGCACGGCGGAGTAGTGTCCGAAAAATTTTTTTCATTTTACCAATGAGCTCGCTATATAGTCCTCTATATAGTAATTCCCTAGGTAGGGAGTAGTGAATGAGTGAGTGATTTCGGACACAGCTTTGGTTTTCACCTATTGCAAGAGTTTATTTAAAAAAAAAAAAAACTTATATGCAAGCATTTTTGCCCTGCTCTTAAAGGGTGCCAGTAATTTCCAGAGTTGCCTGTAAGCTCATATAGTTGTTTTTTTTTCCCCCCTTACATCTGTGACTCAGGTGTGAATTCATGCTTCCTGCATGAACGCAATGCTCAAGAAGCCGCACAGTCATGAACAACTTGGAAGCACAAGCTACAGTACATACACACTTCATACACACTCATCCTCTCTCTCCCATCTGATGTGCATTTTTTTTTTTTAAATGTCCTTGTAATTAAGATACTTAAGGGCTCCTCAACTCACAGTTCCTACTCAGGAGCTCAGGAATGATGTCATACCAACATGCATCAGCATTAAAGTGCATATCACGGGTAAATTCAGGAGCGAGATCAATGTAATTCTCCGATTTTATATTAAACTTTGGTCAAATATCTGTCACATTCTGCATTCTGTGCAATTTGTTTACCTTGCGCAATACCAGAAAAATTCAGTTGAAATCAAGCCATTTGAGGCGAATTGGTCCGCCTCTGAAAAAACTTTGCATTTGGATTTCCCGGGAAACGTTGATTTTCGTGACGTAGCGTGTAGGACACCTCCCTCTGAATCCTACGTCAGCGCTGGTTTGTTTATGAGAAAACGACCTGGTGGTTTTCTGCAAATTTCTTCACCGTTATCGTGTAATTATTAAAATGGTTAACAGATGTATCGTAGGAGGGTGTAGCAACACCAATCTTGATGGGATTAGTACTCATCGTTTTCCAAAAGACCGGACAATGAGAGAGAAATGGGAGCGCTTGGTCTACACGGGCTGTGCACTGAAACCGTGCAAAGCTCTCGCAGCCTGCTGGCGCTTCCGCAGGTAACGTCACGAATCTGGCTCCAGACTCCCTTGGGATTTTTCCAGACGCGTTCTATTTTTTTTTTCTGCTGTAGACAGATGGCCTTGTGCAAAATGACCCTTCTGGATGAGTGTGTAAAGGGACATGCTTTCATATTAAAAAGAAATGAAATTGGTCCGGAATATGCTCTTTAACCCCAGTAGCACTTCTTACCTTTAAATGAGTTACACTGTACTATAAGCCTCGGCCACGACCAGCCGTACGTGCTCCTACGGCCGGTCTACGTGCAAAAAACGCAAGAAACGCACGGAGGGCGCGCGTGTGACGTGCTGATTTTCGAGCCGCAGACCGGCCGCAGAGGTTCTCTGTCATGTCAAACAAACTCTACGGGCGCTTACGTTTTTTTCAGGTTGCAAGACAAACTTACGGCCAACGTGCGTCTTTCTCCATGAACAAAAAAAACGCAGCGATTTGGGAAACGCCAAAAATCGCACTGCCAAAAAATCGTACGTCCGGTTGTGACCTAGGCTATATACAAGTAACCAGTTAGCTACAGGACTGAACAAAAGACGAACATGGAGGCAGCTGTGAGGTTTTCTTTTCGTCTCCACTTTGTAGCTTGAACGCACGGATGTCATTCGAAAAGAACGTAATTCCGAGATACTTCTGAACTAAGCTGAACACGGTACGGTTTTCACCATGCGCTCAAGTGCAGTGCCTTTTTTATTCTTCCCCTCGTATCACTTACTGTACGGTACACTGTTATCATTTCAAATGTCTGCAATTTGACTTATTACCAAATCACAGAGCTTGCTTCTTTTTTTTCCTTTTTTTTAAAGTCTGCTGGACTTCTTTGCTGCTCCACTAAGAAAAACAGTGTGTATCGCAGAACAATCACCTAAAATAACATTCTCAAGGCACAACAGTGTATTAAAGTTGCTACACGATCCATTTTCACAAACATGCTGCCGTCAGGAAAACCAGAAAGCCTGACTGCAGGGAAAGCCGAGAATGTAAAATAGTTCTATTGAACCAGTGTGAGCCTCATAGTTTCAGATAATACATCAGATATTGTTCTGGCTTCGGGTGAACTATCCAGTCCAAGCCGATTTCCCAGCGTGTCGAAGCGTACAGTAAGTGTTGGTGATAGATCTGTGTGTATGAGAGAGAGAGAGAGAGAGAGAGAGCATGCATGAAGCAAGTGTCTTCAGAACAGGAAGAGCTGACTGATAAAAGAACCAGACATTACTGAGAACTTCCTTCTGTGATAATTTTCTCTCTTCATCTCCTCCTCTCTGTTCTTTCTCATATGGAACACAATAATGTAAATAATTACTCTTTTTCCTGAAGGCGAATCATATCACTGATGTGTTTTCTCAGAAATGTGAATCAGAACCTCACCAGAAGTGAGTGTGCTTTCTCAAACAGACACACATGTGCGCGCCACACCGGCTTTTTTCCCATGCCTCCAGCAAGGTCAGTATGGTTTCACAGATCAGATACAAACATTTCTCCGACCTCCACCCCTCTCCTTTACTAATGCAATCCAGGAGCGTTCTGTATTTTTCTTTCGAATGCATACACACACACGCGCACATGTAGCAAGATACACACACGCACACGCCCTCGGAGGAGTGTGCGGACCAAAGGTTAATCATGTATTTTCATCAGTCCAACTATAGTGCTGTCTGTCTGTTGGTCCTCCCCATGTGTGTGTAAAGTCGTGTGTGTGTGTTTCAAAGTTTGTCCGCTTTCCATGTGGTTGTGATATTTTTGTATTTCTCCCAGAAAACCAAAAATGTTTTCTCAGCATAAATTGTTGCTCTTATGGCCCTTTTCCACTACCCTTTTTCAGCTCACTTCAGCTCGCTTCAGCCCGACACGGCTCGCGTTTCGACCATCTAAGAACAGCACGACTCAGCTCGCTTCAGCCCTGCTCAGCCCCCAAAACTCGCATGGTTTTGGAGTGGGGCTGAAGGGAGCCAAACCAAGCTGAGTGAGGCTGGGGGCGTGAGCAGACACTCCCCTGTGCACTGATTGGTGAGGAGGAGTGTCCTCACACGCCCCGCGAGCACTTTGGGATCTGTAAACACCGTAAACCCGGAAGAAGGAGAATTACGAATTACGAGAATTATGAAGCCTTATGCGCCTCGCCTCATCTATACGCTCTTGCCAGTATCTGTTGGCGTTGTCGGTGACAACAAGCCACAGCACCAAGACCAGCAACACTAACGACTCCATGTCCTCCATGTTTATTGTTTACTATCTGGGTCGTGAGACTACCGCTTAAAAGCTCACTGATGTCACTGTTTGCGCCGCCTAACGACATCACGTGACGTCCACCCACTTTCGCTAACTCCACCCAATGTGTCCACCCACTTCCAGCCAGCACGGTTCAGCGCGGTTGTAGTCGAAATGCAACTCCAACAGCCCCGCTCAGCTCGACTCAGCATGGCACGGCTCAGCCCAACTCAGCCGCGTTGGTAGTGGAAAAGCGGCATTAGTTTCCCTTTATATCCAGAGTAGAATATTGGCTGGCTTTTTCTCATGGTATATCCGATATATTCCATTCAGCTAGCATGATATTGAACAAGTTGAAGACAAGTTCAATATCATGCTAGCTGAATGGAATACATCTGATATGCCACGTAAAAAGCCAGCCAGTAAGATTATTATTATACTGTACATACACGTTCCTTTCGGGTGTTCAACACGTCTTTCTCTTTCAAAATTCTCTCAAAATCTTCCGCATTTAACAAAGCAAACCTGGCGGCCATGTTTGTTTACAAATTGTCCCAGTCGCTCGCTAGCGCGGAAGTTTTACATCGCCGACGTGTGACGTCATGTTGTCTTGACAACCATACAGTATCGTAAACCATATTCAACGCTCATTCTCCATTGGGTAGACTGACGCAATACGCGTAGGATAAGCAATACGCTAACAATATTGCACGCTATCAAACCAAATTAGTGAAACCCGCTAGAAGGGAATAGAACATGCTTTTATTCCATTGATAAAGTGTCCTGAATGTATAATATTTCTCTAGATTATGCCTGTATTTTCAAAATAACTACGGTACATTTACCAGAGTCGTAAGTTTTAATTTCATTTGTAATACACGTGTGGGCAGCACGGTGGTGTAGTGGTTAGTGCTGTCCCCTCACAGCAAGAAGGTCCGGGTTCGAGCCCCGTGGCCGGCGAGGGCCTTTCTGTGTGGAGTTTGCATGTTCTCCGCGTGTCCACGTGGGTTTCCTCCGGGTGCTCCGGTTTCCCCCACAGTCCAAAGACATGCAGGTTAGGTTAACTGGTGACTCTAAATCAGACCTGGGCATTTTCCGGCCCGCGGGCCGCATCCGGCCCTTTGGTTCATTCTGACCGGCCCGCGTAAGGTTAATTAGAAATTACAAAATAAACGTATTTTCTAATTTTACCTCATGCATGGACTGAATGTGCATTGCTTTTATTTTGAAGTTGTGTTCAACAAAAACGCAATGCGCGCGATATGAACATGACATGAAATCCCACGAAACCTAATCCCGCGATAACTACTTCCGTAATTTGTCCAGACCAACCACAAACTTGTACGTCATCCTTCAAACGGTCCAGCCAATCACATAGTGTGACGTCACCAGCAGGCGCCGGAGCACGAGCCGATCTGTAGATCTGATACCTACACCGAATGGACTGATGATCATCTGTCAGCTGTGCTTCGCATCTCCACCTCAGACATTCAACCTGACTCTGATGCACTCGTTAAAGACCAACAGAGACTAGATTTCTCTCACTGAACAAATAAAAAACACCAAATGAGGTGATTAGACTACAAATGTGGGCATCATTATTATAATATGATGTATCTTGTTTGATATTTGGAGTAGAAAGACAATATTGTGATGTCTTTATTGTGTTTTGGGGTGAATGTGACTGAAAAAAAAATGGTACAAACGTTCACATTTTGTTAATCATTGTTTTGGGAAATTTGATTGAATAAATGACATTTTTTGTAAGGCAACCTCGTTTTTTCCATACTCTTACCAGTCTTAGCAGCTTGTAAAAACAATGATATTTATTGCTTTATATAAAGAAATACAATTAATATTATGCAGAATTTAGTTCAGCCTTATGGTCCGGCCCTCCACAAAATTTTCTGTTTCTCATGTGGCCCTGTGGAAAAAATAATTGCCCACCCCTGCTCTAAATTGACCGTAGGTGTGAGTGTGAGTGTGAATGGTTGTCTGTGTCTATGTGTCAGCCCTGTGATGACCTGGTGACTTGTCCAGGGTGTACCCCGCCTTTCGCCCGTAGTCAGCTGGGATAGGCTCCAGCTTGCCTGCGACCCTGTAGAACAGGATAAAGCGGCTGGAGATAATGAGATGAGATGAATACACGTGTGTGTGAGTTCATTGTGAAATGTTTAATAGGCTTCTACTAAAAAAAAAGCATTTAGTTGTTTGGTTTGTTGGCCATTTTTATTAAATAACTTTTTCAGCAACAAATCAACTAAATATTATTGTTTTCATGCTTCATGCAGATTCCTCCTGCTTTGCATCGTATCAGGTACCACTGCTCCACTTAGTAACCTTTAAAAAGGCTCCTTAACACACACTAAAGCATGTGCTGGAACCACAGAAAATGCGTTTAGAAGTTGTTCGCTTACCTGAGGTGAAACGGATCCTGTACTTTAAGGTGTTCTGTGGAGGCGGTTTCAGGTTTGAAAGTGTGTGTCTCAGGCAGAGAGAGCAAGAGAAAGAAATAGACAGAGTTCTGGGATGAGTTTGGGTCGCTGGATTCAAGTAAAGACGGTCCTGCACAAACTAGATTTGTGATCTCCTTCATCAGACGCACTTTTTCAGTTCAGTCCACAAAATCTCTGTGGGCTTCATGTCATGGTTTCGTCATTTTCACTTTGTGGTCTTGAAGCCATTTTGTTACAACTTTGGAGGTGGGCTTTGGATCACTGTCCTGCTGACACACACAATTATCACCAAGTTTTAATTTTCTGCCCGATTTCTAGAGAATTCTCCTTCCTTCCTGATGGTGTCATCAAGTGCACCAGTCCATTTTCCAGGAAAACACACCACAGGGTGATGCTGCCACCCCCATGCTTCACAGTCATGGTGATGTTCTTCAGATTAAAAGCCTCCTTCGTTTTCCTCCATACAGAGCGCTGATCATTATGGCCAAACTTTTGTGGCCAGTTTTTTGTTCCGTCTAACCAGAGAACACGTCTCCAAAATGCTGGTGATTTAGCCTTTTTTTTTTTTTTATTGCCAGGCTTTAAGGAGAGGCTTCTTTGTTGTGTGACAGACTTTCAGGCCATAGTGATGAGGACTCTCTTAATCCTCTGGGGTCTGAGGGTATTTTCTGACACCCTAATGATTTTGGCATGCTCTGATTTTGTTGTCAATTTCAACAAATCTAAGCAGTATTGTCAAAGTCATATGACTTTTTTTGTATTCAGCACAAGTTCAGGTACAATAATATCTCTGTAGTGTGTCATGATTGTACTTTAAAAAAAACAGATAAATGAAGATGTAAAAAGCAGTTTTAGAACTGTGAGAGAATGTGTGAAAAAACATGATCTTACCCATTGTGTCGAACCGTTTTGATCACTTGACGTGATTCTGTTCAGTCTTAGGAATGTATCAAGCGCAAAAACTTAAACCTGCTCCATTGATTTGGACAATTAACTGGCCATCACAAAAATGTATGTCCTATTGTTTTGGGAAAAAGGGTTGGCAGTGGGAGGGGTATTCAGTGAGAAGGGTAAAAATTTCCATTCCATTCAATGAGAAGAGTGAAAACCCGTCCCACTGCCATCTCTAATACCCTGTCCACACTAGGGATTTTGTACCGATACGAAACTACTTTCGTACCGCAACACCTGTCCACACTAGCAACTATACCGGTACTGTAGCGGTATAAATGTATCGGTACGACACCCACAAATGTATGGGTTTCGTACCGGTACAGTATCGGTACTGTAGCGCTTCGCTGTAGTGTGGACAGATGAAGCGGCTCTGTATCGATACAAATATAATGCCCATGCGCAAAGTCGCACACCTCAATCGATGTCTTCGCTGAATAAAATAGTGAAGGACGGAGATTTGTTTGTTTCTTTCTCAACTGCCTCACGCGTTTTATACGATTCGACTGAATAAATGACCACCAGAAATACAGACTGTACACTGACAACAAAAAGCGCACACACGTTGTTTCATCCGTACGGAAGCCGAGAGAGGCCCTTCATATAATCCTTTTTTTTATTCACCTTGTTATCCCGAGATAACGACATAATTAATTCAGGATCTCGAGAAAACAACACAACTAATTCGAGATCTCGAGAAAACAAAACAATTATTTCATGATCTCGAGTAAACAGCTGAGAAATTGTTCATTCAGGTGCGCCAAGAGACTTGTGATATGCTGACTTTGGGGCTATTTCTCATTCTGTATAGACGCAACTTTGGTCATTAGAATGTCTGGAATAATCGATCACCTAATAAGGCAATATTTTGATCAGGGGTTGACACAGGGAGAGATTGCATTAAGTCTTTTAATAAGGGATAATTTCAAAATTAGTCCGTGGCACCTCCGCAGAAGACTGGCCCGGCTTCGTCTCTACCGACGGAGATACAGTGATCCAGCTGAGATCATGAAATAACTGTTTTGTTTTCTTGAGATCACGGAATAATTGTTTTGTTTTCTCAAGATCTCGAAATAACGGATGCCATATATTCTCGGAAGGAAGTTACTCGGTAACCACGGAAACATTTCGCACACGCGCATTTCAACTACCGTGAATGAAAACCGCAAACATTTCTTGCTAGTGTGGACAGATGCACTAAACTGTACCGGTATACTTTGTATCGATACAGTTATACCACTATCGTACCGGTATAAGTGTGAACACAGCATTAATCCCATCAGGTCAAGCCCGAATGGGTAAGGTCATGTTTTTCACACATTCCACCACAGTTCTAAAACTGCTTTTTACACCTTCATTTATCTGGTATTTGACTTTATTTTGGTATTTAACTCTATTCAGTGTGTCTTGAAATTAACTCTTCTACTATTTTACTCAGTTCAGAGCCACAACCAACTCTGTTACACAATTACTCTGTAATTTTGCTCCCACGCCAACTTTTACTCTCTAAACTCAAAATCAAGCAAAATGAACCATTTTCGAGGAAAATACTTTTAACTCTAGAAAAACTGCTCAGTCATTTTTCCTGTGTATGCACTACAGTGCACACACATCAGCCAATCTGCTCATAATAAATAGAAGAAATATTTACACTTACTCAAGGTGATCTTTGGCTGGATCAAGTCGAAGTTTAAAAAAAGGCACCATTCATCAGTCACAGTTCTCAAGATTGAGCCAAATCGCTGTCCTGAGTCAAGAACTGAATCATGAATTGAATCGCTGTATTGAATCATCCGAAGCACATAAAATCCGCGTGCCATCTCGCTACAAGTTTTACCTCCAAATAGCCTGAACTATGTGTGACAGATTTTATCCTGTTTACGGTGGGCGTTCCTGAGAGAAACCAATCAACACTGAAGCTACATCCACACGACAACGGCAACGAGATTTTTTTTTAGTGGGTAAAAAAAATATCGCGTCCACGTGGGCAACGGATCAGTAAAATATCAGGTACATATGGCAACGCAACGCTTGCTGAAAACGATGCAATACACATGCCACACCTCTACGTGCGCTGTAAGACGGTCCCTTCGGAGACACCAGAACAATAGAAGAAGTAGACGCATGCGCATAAACCCCTTCTTCTGTTGTTGTTACGAATGATGCGCGCGAGAGTGCTGCTTGTTCTAGTCATGTGGTTGTGACATCATCGTAAACAAATCCGTTCTACTCATCCAGACGACTTCGCAACGGCGCCGTTGCCAGATTTTTCCACTCTGGAAACCGTTCTCAAAAAATATCGTTTTGGGGCACCCAAAACGCCGGTGCCGTGTGGACGCCAGGCCGAAATGATAAAAAAAATTTTATCGGATTCATCTGAATCCGTTGCCGTGTGGACAGGGCCTAAAAGAGTGAAAGTGATTATCATGCCATTTACCATGTGAATAGTCGTTTATGAACGCGTAAGTGGGCACTCATCGCTCTGACTCCAGTGTGACTGAGGAAGGTGACAAGTTTTATGTTCCTTCTAATTTAGGTAATTAAAAAATATATATTATTTCGCAGTGGGTATATAGGAAAGTGTAAAGTATACAATTTCTGTCAATATGTTTATCATGCTTGTATGATTAAAAAAAAAACTCACGAAGATATTTATCTCAATACATGACCTACTCATTCTAAACCTGCCAAGCTTCGCCAGCGAAGCTCTCAACCCCAGAGGGTGAATGGTGGATGTGCGTACTTTAGAACCTGATGCTCATCTCATCTCGTCTCATTATCTCTAGCCGCTTTATCCTGTTCTACAGGGTCGCAGGCAAGCTGGAGCCTATCCCAGCTGACTACGGGCGAAAGGCGGGGTACACCCTGGACAAGTCGCCAGGTCATCACAGGACACATAGACACAGACAACCATTCACACTCACATTCACACCTACGCTCAATTTAGAGTCACCAGTTAACCTAACCTGCATGTCTTTGGACTGTGGGGGAAACCGGAGCACCCGGAGGAAACCCACGCGGACACGGGGAGAACATGCAAACTCCACACAGAAAGGCCCTCGCTGGCCACGGGGCTCGAACCCGGAACCTTCTTGCTGTGAGGCGACAGCGCTAACCACTACACCACCGTGCCGCCAGAACCTGATGCTTCCAATTGTATATCGATTGCTCGGTTGGATTATTCAGTTGGACCTTTCGAGCTTTTGTTCACCCCTGTGAGTTTGTATGTGTGTCTTTCCTGATCGATACAGTGTCTGTGTGATCCCACGATTTTTATATTTAGATATAGTTGTTTGTACAGATGCTCGTGATACCTTAAGTTGCTTGGAAATTGTGCCTAATGAGGAACCAGACTGTTTTGTTTTGTTTGGTTTGTTTTTTACTGGGCGCTTGGCTGAGTTGATTGGATTTTCCCGTTGTACCAAGGGTGAAAAAGGCGCTGGCTCTGAAGGGAGTCCCTTAAACATAGCCACAGGTGCACGTCCAGTAAACCCCTGATGATTACTCTTGGCCAGTCAGAAGCGTCTGAAAGTCATTGCGTCAATTTCTGGAATCTTCTAAAGACGCAGTCAGGACTCATACTTTGCGGTTACACACATACCCCAGTCTCCTAACCAGCCCGAGCTAAACCTTTGTGCACAGGAATAGTGAGCTAATAGAAAGAGACTTGTCCTGATTACCTTCATGTCTACCATTGATACGGTTGATATAAAAATATTCCACAAATGCTGCCACCTCTAACTGGAAACACCTGTAATCTGTCTATTTCTTCCTTATAAGCTTTTCTGCTCTCATCACACAGAGGAGCTTGAAGGCTGGCTGCGTTCTCCCCGACTGCGAGAAGAAAAGTGCTGAGGTTGTTCTTCATTTCGAAGTCTTTTCACTGCACTACAATTCATTTCTCTTGACAGCCAGACGTATAGATTATTCAAGTCACGCATAACATTGTTCTATTACCTATATGGAGCTACTTTTCTGTGGAGTTCGACCCCCCGCTCTGTGGTTGTAGAGAGGTGGGGTTGCTCAGGTGTATTTTTCTGTGAATGTCCATGTGAGCACCGATTTGTGTGGTGTTGAAGGGATTTGAAATGAAACACAACAGAAATTGATTCAGTGGAATGAACAGGTTTCTGGGTTTGGAAGTGGTTCTGTAGTCGAGCAGTGAAAAATAATATGATGTTGATTTACAATTGATGTCTCACACACACACACACACACACACCACACACACACACACACACACACACACACACTCTTCAGTGCCTACATTTGTTAATTAGTACGATTACCATCGCTCTCTGCATCTAACTCTCTCTCTCATGCTCTCTCTGTCTTTCTCTCACTCACTCTCTCTATCTCTCTCTCCCCCCTCCCCATCTGTCTGTCTCTAACTCTGTCTCTCTCTATAACTCTCTCTCTGTAACTCTCTCTCTCTCTGTCTGTAACTCTCTGTCTAACTCTATCTCCGTAATTCTGTTTCTCTCTAACACTCTCACTCTAACTCTTTCTAACTCTCTCTGTCTGTAACTCTTTCTACCTCTCTCTCTCTAACACTCTCTCAATCTCTCTCTCTGTCTGTAACTCTTTCTACCTCTCTCTCTAACACTCTCAATCTCTCTGTCTGTAACTCTTTCTACCTCTCTCTAACACTCTCTCAATCTCTCTCTCTGTCTGTAACTCTTTCTACCTCTCTCTAACACTCTCTCTAACACTCTCTCAATCTCTCTGTCTGTAACTCTTTCTACCTCTCTCTCTCTAACGCTCTCTCTCAATCTCTCTGTCTGTAACTCTTTCTACCTCTCTCTCTAACACTCTCTCTAACACTCTCTCAATCTCTGTCTGTAACTCTTTCTACCTTTCTCTCTCTAACACTCTCTCAATCTCTCTCTCTCTGTCTGTAACTCTACCTCTCTCTCTCTGGCTCTCTCTCTAACACACTTTCTCTCTCTTAATCTCTCTCTGTCTGTAACTCTTTCTACTACTCTCTCTCTCACTCTCTTACTCTCTTTCACTCACTCTCTCTACTAAACAACAACTAAAATTGTTATTAATAAAGACTAGTTGAAGGTCTCTCTCTTTCTCTCTCTAACTCTTGGCTTAAAAAAGTCAAGTAGTCTCTCTCTCTCTCCCTCCCCCGTCTGTCTGTCTCTAACTCTGTCTCTCTCTATAACTCTCCCCCTCAAACTCTCTCTCTCTCTCTCTCTCTCTCTCTCTCTCTCTCTCTCTCTCTCTCTCTCTCTCAGCTTAAAAAAGTCAAGTAGTCTCTCTCTCTCCCTCCCCATCTGTCTGTCTCTAACTCTGTCTCTCTCTATAACTCTCCCCCTCAAACTCTCTCTCTCACTCTCTCTCTCTCTCTCGGCTTAAAAAAGTCAAGTAGTCTCTCTCTCTCCCTCCCCGTCTGTCTGTCTCTAACTCTGTCTCTCTCTATAACTCTCCCCCTCAAACTCTCTCTGTCTCTCTCTCTCTCTCGGCTTAAAAAAGTCAAGTAGTCTCTCTCTCTCCCTCCCCGTCTGTCTGTCTCTAACTCTGTCTCTCTCTATAACTCTCCCCCTCAAACTCTCTCTGTCTGTATCTCTCTGTCTGTAACTCTCTTTAACTCTATCTCTCTAACTTTCTCTAACTCTATCTCTCTCTGTAACTCTCTCTAACTCTATCTCTGTAATTCTGTTTCTCTCTAACACTCTCACTCTAACTCTTTCTAACTCTCTCTGTCTGTAACTCTTTCTACCTCTCTCTCTCTAACGCTCTCTCTCAATCTCTCTGTCTGTAACTCTTTCTACCTCTCTCTCTAACACTCTCTCTAACACTCTCTCAATCTCTGTCTGTAACTCTTTCTACCTTTCTCTCTCTAACACTCTCTCAATCTCTCTCTCTCTGTCTGTAACTCTACCTCTCTCTCTCTGGCTCTCTCTCTAACACACTTTCTCTCTCTTAATCTCTCTCTGTCTGTAACTCTTTCTACTACTCTCTCTCTCACTCTCTTACTCTCTTTCACTCACTCTCTCTACTAAACAACAACTAAAATTGTTATTAATAAAGACTAGTTGAAGGTCTCTCTCTTTCTCTCTCTAACTCTTGGCTTAAAAAAGTCAAGTAGTCTCTCTCTCTCTCCCTCCCCCGTCTGTCTGTCTCTAACTCTGTCTCTCTCTATAACTCTCCCCCTCAAACTCTCTCTGTCTGTATCTCTCTGTCTGTAACTCTCTTTAACTCTATCTCTCTAACTTTCTCTAACTCTATCTCTCTCTGTAACTCTCTCTAACTCTATCTCTGTAATTCTGTTTCTCTCTAACACTCTCACTCTAACTCTTTCTAACTCTCTCTGTCTGTAACTCTTTCTACCTCTCTCTCTCTCTAACACTCACTCTCAATCTCTCTCTCTGTCTGTAACTCTTTCTACCTCTCTCTAACACTCTCTCAATCTCTCTCTCTGTCTGTAACTCTTTCTACCTCTCTCTCTCTCTCTCTCTCTCTAACACTCACTCTCAATCTCTCTCTCTGTCTGTAACTCTTTCTACCACTCTCTCTACCACTCTCTTTCGCTCACTCTGTCTCTCTACTAAACAACATCTAAAATTTTTATTAATAAAGACTAGTTGAAGGTCTCTCTTTAACTCTCTCTCTAACTCTTGGCTTTAAAAAAGTCAAGTAGTCTCTCTCTCTCTCTCTCTCTCTCTCTCTCTCTCTCTCTCTCTCCTGTCTGTCTGTCTCTAACTCTGTCTCTCTCTATAACTCTCCCTCTCAAACCCTCTGTCTGTATCTCTCTCTCTCTCTCTCTCTCTCTCTCTCTCTCTCTCACACACTCTCACTCTAACTTTTTCTAACTCTATCTCACTCTCTCTCTGTCTGTAACTCTTTCTACCTCTCTCTCTAACACTCTCTCAATCTCTCTGTCTGTAACTCTTTCTACCTCTCTCTCTAACACTCTCTCAATCTCTCTCTCTGTCTGTAACTCTTTCTACCTCTCTCTCTAACACTCTCTCAATCTCTCTCTGTCTGTAACTCTTTCTACTACTCTCTCTCACTCTCTTACTCTCTTTTGCTCACTCTCTCTACTAAACAACAACTAAAATTGTTATTAATAAAGACTAGTTGAAGGTCTCTCTCTCTCTCTCTCTCTCTCTCTCTCTCTCTCTCTCGGCTTAAAAAAAGTCAAGTAGTCTCTCACTCTCTCTCTAAAACTCTCTAACTCTGCTTTTTTTTTTTTTTTAAAAAAGTCAAGTACTCTCGTGTGTGTGTGTGTGTGTGTGTGTGTGTGTGTGTGTGTGTGTGTGTTGTTGTGGACAATCTTCACAGAGGGAGCAGGATTACACGATGCATCCAAACTTCTGCACTTCGATACACTAAATCTCAAAAGACAGTTTGATTCCAGAACGTTCCGTACTGTTGACTCTTTATTTCAGTGCGGTGATGTCGCTGTTCCCTGGACGAATCGCATTACACACGCTGCTAATGAAGACTGAACGGCGACAGAAAACCACATGCACAGTATAACGTGGAAAAAAAAGCCTGTCTGAGGCGGATCCTTTCCAGTTTGTACACCCCGACTCATTCATGGGCTATTTTGTATTTTCTACATTGCAGAACAATACTGAAGACATCACAACTATGAAATAACACAGAAACATAATTCCATAGATGTTTCTAAAATTAGATCCTTGCTTTACTAATCACCAGCCCCCACTGTTATCCAAAGCATGCAGCTCTGTCCTGGATATTATTAGATAATTATGGAAATGACATTATTATAGCACTTTGTCTGTCCCATCCACTCTTTATTTTCTAATTTTTACTCAGTGGCAAACTATCAACACCATCATTACTGCAACAATCTGTCTTGCGCCTCTCACTAGAAAACCCGAAGTCCGCGCCACGATTGATTCATTCCCTGCGTTTGGGTCGATTCAGAGTCAGCTCACTCTCTCACTACAGTCAGTCTGTGTGTGATGGCTGTTTTCACTTCCTGCTGTTCTGTAAAAATGACGAGTCTACCATCAGTATACTATACATTTGTTTTGAATAGTTGAACTGTGGGCATGTTTTAATTAATAATCTGTTTTTGCTTCATTAAATTAATCATAAGTTGTATTTTGAATCTATGCAGTAACCAGATAATGAATATTCAGACTTGATAACTGGTAAAGCATGATTTTTGCCATAGTTGCGTGTTATTTTCAGAGGTGGACAGTAACGAAGTACATTTACTGTACTTGAGTACACTTTTTGAGTATCTGTACTTTACTTGAGTATTCATCTCATCTCATTATCTCTAGCCGCTTTATCCTGTTCTACAGGGTCGCAGGCAAGTCGCCAGGTCATCACAGGGCTGACACATAGACACAGACAACCATTCACACTCACATTCACACCTACGGTCAATTTAGAGTCACCAGTTAACCTAACCTGCATGTCTTTGGACTGTGGGGGAAACCGGAGCACCCGGAGGAAACCCATGCGGACACGGGGAGAACATGCAAACTCCACACAGAAAGGCCCTCGCCGGCCCCAGGGCTCGAACCCAGGACCTTCTTGCTGTGAGGCGACAGCGCTAACCACTACACCACCGTGCCGCCTTACTTGAGTATTATTTTTTGGAAACTTATGACTTTAACTTCACTACATTTGAAAGACAAATATCGTACTTTTCACTCCACTACATTTCTGTCAAGGTACTCGTTACTATGAAGAAGCTTTGAAAGTGGATGTTTTTTCTTTCTTTTTCTAAAACGTGATTTTTTTTCCCACAGGTGACACTGAGACAGCCTGTCAGTAATCACTAGGGTCACGTCACGTCCACAAACTGGATAACTGGATAGAGCTAGCGATAACATTGCAATAGCTATGCAGTCTGGTTAGTCAAATGACTTTATGAGCCATTCCACCGAATCAGTGCCATTTCCGTCCCTAGAAAATTCTATGTATAAATGCACATAAAAATGTATTTTAAAATATATATCCTTATTACGAAGAATGTCCTGCATATTGATCTGATTTCAAATTTAAGATATATAATTGTAAGGATTAATAAAAACTACCTAAAACACTGAAAAATAGCATGTGTTACCTGTCTCTGCACTCTAACTTTATACTTAACTATGAAATATTATGATTAAAATCCTTCAGAAACAGCATTTCTTTTGCACTGTTGTGTGACTCCATATCCTATCCATGGTTTAAATATATTTTTTTCATAAGAAATCCACAATATCTTAGTTAAAATACACATTTTAGTTGTGTCCCTGGGTTTTCACTCAGTCCTGTTACCCAAACATATTCCCCCATCTGACAAATTTGGAACATTCCATAAATCACATGCTCAACAGGAAGTTACATCAGTTGTGTCTTCTGAAGGCCATGGGAAGACCAAAAGTTAGTTCTCTCATTTACTTTTCTGTATATTTGATGATTTTTTTTAACTTTAACTGATAAGGTCAATGTCAACATACTGTCCTGTTACTTAAATTATTTCTTAGATGATATTTGTGTATTTTAAAAATACAGATTTTTGGTAAATCACTAGAATGTGCCAAGTGTGGTCATGCTATTAGTGATGACGCCATGTGGCTTAATTCCATGTATTAGCTAATCCTAGGCTAAAAACTCAGTCCTGTTACTTTCAGAGTTTTGGTAACAGAACTGAAAAAAATGCAGCCATCTTTGACTTCCAAACCTTGCAACATAGCCTGAGGTTGACCAATACACATTTTGAATAGTTAAATATGTGTGTTATTATAATCAGTGTTGAAAAGATATAACAAATTAAGTTTAATTTGAGAGTGGTACAACAAGCAAATGGCACCCATTCGGTGGAATGTCCCTTCTATGGATTTGCCCGCCAAGTTGCCATCGCCTTGTCCACGGCTAATGTTAACACATAGCTAGTTAACTTGGACACAGTTAGCATGTAAAAATGGAGTTACGCTAACATGAATAATAACTTATCTGAAGTGCTTTCAGAAATATGTTTTAGCATAATCTTGCCAAATAAATAGAATGTAGAAATCACTCTTTTCTAGTAATGTTAGCTACCCAATATGATTTTGAGTTTGAAAAGCGTTTGCTAGCAGGTCAGGTGGCGCTTCACTGACTAGCTAGCTTAACGTTAAACCACCATGATGGCACAGCATGCGTTCATTTTGTGAATTCACATTTCTGTCTTTGGTAATACCGTTAGGTTTTGTAAACGTTGTGGCAATAATACAACAATGCATTGACAGAAAATGTACTTTTAATACTTAAGTATTTTTAAAAGCAAGTACTTTAACTTAAGTAAAAATTTGACTGGACACCTTTCACTTGTATCGGAGTAACATTTAACCAGTGGGATCTGTACTTTGACTTAAGTAATGAAGTTGGGTACTTTGTCCATCTGGTTATTGTTGAGTGTCAGGGGGATGAAGAAGCTCTGAATACTGAGGTTTCTGTACTTTGGCAGCGGGTTTGACCACCACCCTTTCAATGTGTTGTAAGTTGCAAGGTCATGGGTTCTTTTTTTTTTTTTGAGCTGCTGTTCAAGCAGAGAAACAGTGCGGTAAAGTTCATGCCCAATAAACCTGCTTTTACTTTTCCCGTTTCATCATTTCGAGACATGTCATCTCTGGCCTGATCCAGGACTAGCGATTTATTATTAACATTTAATTAACATTAAACCTCAAACATTGTGTTATTCTTTTAAAGCATTGCCGAAGGCTGTAGCTTCGGTTTCCCAACACCACAGATGGCGTTCTGGCATCTTCTGTCTCTCATTGTTTGCTTTCAAAATCATGCATTGTGCAAGCTGTGAGAATTGGCTGTGTTGGATTTCTTGTGTTTTTGAGCTGCACAGGGAGTGTGCTCAGGGGAAGGAGGAACCACGTTGGGGTAAGCGAGGTTCTTAGGCAAGGAGTTCGAGAGAGGAAATGGAGAAGGAGGACCAGAGGGACTCGGCTTCCTCGGCATGTGTCTAGAGACTCGGGCACATCTGATGTGCAAAGCTCCTGCATATGTTGTTCCCCCTCCGTTCGTCTCTTTAGATCTCTGAAAGTGAAGTTGGATGATGTCGGAATGATGATAATGTCCCTGAGGGTAATGAAACACAACAGGCAAATTTCACTTTAGTGTTAACTTGTGTGTGCGTGCGTGTGTATATATAAGTGGTTCATTTGTGTTGTGTCATTGTGGCGGGAAGACAGAATATGGCACAGAGCTGTGTCAGCTGTATGTTCATAGAGCTGCAGTGCCCCCTACAGGTCACAGAGAAAATGTTCAGTGAGGCTTTGTTTGTGTGACAGATTTTCAGAAACAGACTAGTACAAAGTTATTGAGTATAAAAATGAAATAAATACTCACACACACACACACACACACACACACAGGATAGACTCCCCCCGGCTGAGAGATGTCACTCAGTTGTTAGCCACACCTCCTGAGTGCAGAACCATAGCTGGAGTCTATATTGTTTTTAAAGAGCATACGTTGATAGTCAGGGTTTGTTTTCTAAAACGTTGTATTGGGTGTCAGAATCAGAAACGCGTTCATAAGCGCGTTAGTTTTTATCACATATGTACTATCGAATCAGACTCTTTTCCAAGCCAACAGAAAGCAGCTGTGGTTACAGGCAGTTAGGAGGGGTAAGTACGGTGGGGTCCAATAGTCTGAGACTCCGCTGAAAATCTGGGATTATTTTCATCATCCTTTAAATCTAAGAATAAAAAGAGTGTTTTAGGATTTTGAAAATTCTCAAGCAACAAAAGGAAACGTATAACATTTTCAATATTCAACACCTTGCACTATTTCTAGGTCGCTATAGAGGCTTTGCACCATCACGTGACCCCCATAGCAACGGTAACTACGCTGCCATGACAGGTGGTACGCTTGTAGTGCTTCATTCAGACGAGTTAGTTGTTATTGATCAGTATGGGAAGGTTTTACTGCGTTTTTGGATGTGCAAGTCGTTTTCAACGAAACAGACATTGGATTTTTTAATTTACTAAAAGTAATTCATCATTGGGGGAAAAACGAGAGAAATTTCGAAATATAGAAGGGAAAACGGGGGAAAAAACATTCAGTGGGACTCGGTGTCGAACAGAGAAGTTAAAAATCCGATGTTATATTCACTTCATTTCCAGGAAGTGGAAATGAAGTCAGCCAAACTGTGACTATTTAAAAAAAAATTTTTTCACAACTGCAGCAAGGGGCTCATTCTTATCCGGTGAAATGAACATGAGCAACACAGCCTGACCTTCACCGAGACTTAAAGTGCATTTACATTCGGGGATCCTTCAGAGCACGTTGTGAGCACGCTTGGGACCCAGTCGTTATGGGAAACACCCTATGCTGATTTGAGTACAGTCAACACGTGCATATAAGGACGCTGCTTTCAGAGACTTTGTGAAGTATTCTGTCAGGTATGCGGCGGTAGACGGGTCTAAGTGCAGGAAGAATGTTTATTAGCAGGTGTGATATGTACAAAAACTAAACCTAAAGCTGAGTCATAAACATGGCTAGAAACAAACGTGACAGTGATGACAACAATACTTTGCAAAGCCTCTGTGTCCTTATATGTGCGTGCTGATTTTGTTCAAATCAGTATCAGGTGTTTCCCATAACAACTGGGTCCCAAGCGTGCGTACAACACACTCCGAAGGACCTCTGAATGTACAGTGGTGCTTGAAAGTTTGTGAACCCTTTAGAATTTTCTATATTTCTGCATAAATAGGACCTAAAACATCATCAGATTTTCACACAAGTCCTAAAAGTAGATAAAGAGAACCCAGTTAAACAAATGAGACAAAAATATTATACTTGGTCATTTATTTATTGAGGAAAATGATCCAATATTACATATCTGTGAGTGGCAAAAGTATGTGAACCTTTGCTTTCAGTATCTGGTGTGACCCCCTTGTGCAGCAATAACTGCAACTAAACGTTTCCGGTAACTGTTGATCAGTCCTGCACACCGGCTTGGAGGAATTTTAGCCCATTCCTCCATACAGAACAGCTTCAACTCTGGGATGTTGGTGGGTTTCCTCACATGAACTGCTTGCTTCAGGTCCTTCCACAACATTTCCATTGGATTAAGGTCAGGACTTTGACTTGGCCATTCCAAAACATTAACTTTATTCTTCTTTAACCATTCTTTGGTAGAACGACTTGTGTGCTTAGGGTCGTTGTCTTGCTGCATGACCCACCTTCTCTTGAGATTCAGTTCATAGACAGATGTCCTGACATTTTCCTTTAAATCTGCTGGTATAATTCAGAATTCATTGTTCCATTAATAATGGCAAGCCATCCTGGCCCAGATGCAGCAAAACAGGCCCAAACCATGATACTATCACCACAATGTTTCACAGATGGGATAAGGTTCTTATGCTGGAATGCAGTGTTTTCCTTTCTCCAAACATAACGCTTCTCATTTAAACCAAAAAGTTCTATTTTGGTCTCATCCCTCCACAAAACATTTTTCCAACAGCCTTCTGGCTTGTCCACGTGATCTTTAGCAAACTGCAGACGAGCAGCAGTGTTCTTTTTGGAGAGCAGTGGCTTTCTCCTTGCAACCTTGCCATGCACACCATTGTTGTTCAGTGTTCTCCTGATGGTGGACTCATGAATATTAACATTAGCCAATGTGAGAGAGGCCTTCAGTTGCTTAGAAGTTACCCTGGGGTCCTTTGTGACCTTGCTGACTATTACACGCCTTGCTCTTGGAGTGATCTTTGTTGGTCGACCACTCTTGGGGAGGGTAACAATGGTCTTGAATTTCCTCCATTTGTACACAATCTGTCTGACTGTGGATTGGTGGAGTCCAAAGTCTTTAGAGATGCTTTTGTAACCTTTTCCAGCCTGATGAGCATCAGCAACGCTTTTTCTGAGGTCCTCAGAAATCTCCTTTGTTCGTGCCATGATACACTTCCACAAACACGTGTTGTGAAGATCAGACTTTGATAGATCCCTGTTCTTTAAATAAAACAGGGTGCCCACTCACACCTGATTGTCATCCCATTGATTGAAAACACCTGACTCTAAGGCTACGTTCACACTGCAGGCTGAAGTGACTCAAATCCGATCTTTTCGCCCATATGTGACCTGTATCCGATCTTTTATTGACAATATGAATGACACAGATCCGATTTTTTCAAATCCGACCCAGGCCGTTTGGATATGTGGTCCTAATTCCGATTCCTATCCGCTCTTTTCATATGCGACTTCAGTCTGAACCGCCAGGTCGCATTCATCCGACTTACACGTCATCAACAAGCCACAAACGTCACTATTCTGCGCTGAAGTAGGCGGCGGGTCTCTCAAAAAAAGTTACAACAACACGGCGCATAATCATGGGCGCAGATAGAGGGGGGGATGGGTGGGATTCGTCCCACCCAGATTTAAATTCACTTCGTTCGGTCCCCCCCCCCACTTTGCATAAGGCAGACCTCACGGAAAAATCAAAAGACTAATTACCATTCGGTTTATTGAGGTGCACAGCAGTGTATACATAGTTGCAACAACTCACATAAAACAAAACAAAGACTGATATTCGGTTGGTTGAGCTGCGCAGACTGCACAGGTTGCGAGCTCGAGCTTGGTTGCTATAGTAACCCACAACAAGTTTGACAGGCATATCGGGGTTGGGGTTGGTTTGCTGGCAGCTTTGTCCCCCCCAGTTCAAAAAACGTATCTGCGCCCCTGCGCATGACATCAATGCGAGGGACGCTTCGGGCTGTGAAGGTTCTGAATCTTCTCAATGGAAGGACGCAGAGGTTAGGGAGCTGATTTCCATTTGGGGGGATGCAGCTATTCAAGCTAGATTGGATGAGTCATACCGCAACCGGGCGGTTTTACTTCCGTAAACACTGGCCATGCTCACTGCGTGTGACGTCATCGTATCCTGCAATGCGCATGCGGAACACTTTTAGGTCGCTTTTCGTTCATACTGAGGATCACATACAAGTTGCATATGTTTGTTAATGTGAACGACCTCACAAAAAAATCGGATTTCACAAAAAAATCGGAATTGAGCATTAAGCCTTGCAATGTGAACGTAGCGTAATTTCACCTTCAAATTAACTGCTAATCCTAGAGGTTCACGTACTTTTGCCACTCACAGATATGTAATATTGGCTCATTTTCCTCAATAAATAAATGACCAAGTATAATATTTTTGGCTCATTTGTTTAACTGGGTTCTCTTTATCTACTTTTAGGACTTGTGTGAAAATCTGATGATGTTTTAGGTCATATTTATGCAGAAATATAGAAAATTCTAAAGGGTTCACAAACTTACAAGCACCACTGTAAATGTGCTTTTTTAAGTCTCGGTGAAGGTTAGGCTGTGATGCTCATGTTCACGTCTCTGTATAAAAATGAGCACCTTGCTGCAGTTGTGAAATTTTTTTTCTTTTTTTTTTTCTTCTTACCTTTGTGGAAATGAAGTGAGTATACACCACTGGGTTTTTTGACTTCTCCGTTCAAAACCGAATCCCGCTGAATGTTTTTTCCCCATTTTCCCTTCTACGTTTAGAAATCTCTCTAGTTTTTCCCCCCGATGATGAATTACTTTTGGCAAATTAAAAAATCTGATGTCTTTGTTTCATTCAGAACGATTTGCACATCCAAAACCTTCCTATACTGATCAATAACAAGTAACTTGGTGGAATGAAGCACTGCAAGCGTGCCACCTGTCATGGCGGCGTAGTTACTGTTGCTATGGGGTCACGTGATGGTGCAAAGCCTCTATTTCAAGGCTGTAGTAAACATCACCATTGTCGAATCCAAGACAAGTCAAGACTGAGTCCCAAGAGGATCGAGGACAAGTCAAGCCCAAGAGTCCAAGTGAAAGAGGACAGAGTCAAGACCTCTTCATGACCACTTATAATTTTTGTGTGATGCTAGAGACACATGATATCTTTATTTTAAGGATGATTAAGTTGCACTATTATTTGTAATGATCGAAAAGCAAGTGGAACGACACTGTAGGCTCAAATTAGGCCATATTGTTAACAGGTTCCTGAAGTGGTTGGAGGGTGCCCTTGCGCTTCCTTTTCAGTGCACTGTTGATAAATTTCCTATGGTTTGTATAAAAGCAAGTTTTATAATGCTTAAGCTCACCGACATCGTGTCTGTGGCCAAAATGAACATGGATACATCGCAAGCAAAGCTTGTGGAGATGAGTTTTAGCAGGAATATGATTGGTTACCAGGCAGCCAGCGTCGGTGCTTATTCTAGATGGATTTTGAATTAATTACACCATTTTGTTTTGAAGGAGGAGTTAGCTGAGGAAAATAAAATAAATAAACAACGTATATATACAGTACCAGGGTTCTAACTAGGCCTTTTCAGCATATCGGGCCGCTGCGCAGCGTTTCCTTACCGCTACGACCATAATATTGCCGACACGCCCGTAATAGTTGCTGCTGCATTAATAAAAAGACTTGTCCATCTTGAAAATGTGGTCTTTTGTTTAATTTTCCCATGCGGCGGTGATAACACACCACCATGTGAATGTTCTACATTCGGACATCCTCCACTCCCCGTCTACATAAGCGCCCAGTGCATAGCTGCCCGAGTAGCTCTGTGTGGAGATTGTTACTGATCACGCTAGTCTGCTTTACCTCTTTCCTTATGCTGTGTTTGCGGTAAAGCGCCATCCATGTTCGGAAGCGCTTACATGCCATACAAGTAATACGTTCTGGTCCCCGAGTTAGACCTGGATAGTCATGTATTGTAATTGAATGGCTGAAGCTGAAAATAAAGTTGACACTTGGTGAGCATCAACTGGTTGTTTTATTCTTATTCCATAAATATGTCACCAATATATCCATCCATCCATTATTTGTAGCCGCTTATCCTGTCCTACAGGGTCACAGGCAAGCTGGAGCCTATCTCAGCTGACTATGGGCGAAAGGCGGGGTACACCCTGGACAAGTCGCCAGGTCATCACAGGGCTGACACATAGACACAGACAACCATTCACACTCACATTCACACCTACGGTCTATTTAGAGTCACCAGTTAACCTAACCTGCATGTCTTTGGACTGTGGGGGAAACCGGAGCACCCGGAGGAAACCCACGCAGACACGGGGAGAACATGCAAACTCCGCACAGAAAGGCCCTCGCCGGCCACGGGGCTCGAACCCGGACCTTCTTGCTGTGAGGCGACAGCGCTAACTACTACACCACCGTGCCGCCCCTTCACTCATATTATTGCTGGTAATATGATTTGTAATCAAAACCTTTGTGTAAAATTGCGAGCGTATTTTTACACTCATGCTCTCGGACTTTTGGACCCCGCTGTAGCTAACTGTCCTATCCGTGTAGCTGGTTTGCTCACTAACAGTTGAACGTGCCTAAATGGCGTAGCTCATCCAAAACCTAGATCAGGAACCTGTCTATAACTATCGAAGACGAGATATTTACATTGTGTTCTTCCTGAGTTGCTTGTAAAGGACGTATTTAGCTCGTTTGGTCTTTCTTCAGCTTATAAATGACTTTATGGAATCTGCTTGGCTTTCAGCGCGGCAGTATCCTCTATGCTGTAATTATAAAACATTATGTCTTGAACTTGCCAAGCCATAAGGATCTTCTAGAGTTACAGCCGAATAGCACTGCATCTCTCTTAGCACTAATCCATAGGAATAGTAAATGGATAACGTTTCAGCTAACGTCAGTTTGATTCCTAAATAAAATTCTTGATCGATTTTTCAGTCAGATCATAAACGAGCTGTTGGGCCACTCAGGGCTTTCTGGGCATCTCTTTTTGTTTACAGACGCGACACAAAACCTCAGATTCACTCATTTTGATGCTCTGATTAAAAGATGCTATTGCTCTATTAACCAGCAGGTGGCAGTGTACATTACACCAGGTCTGTGCGTATTTATGAACAAAACCAAGAAATAATAAACGCTGACTCTGAAACAATTCTCAACTGCTTGGTATACATTTAAACAGGATAGGATTAAACAGCTTGTGTGTTTTATTTATATATATATATATATATATATATATATATATATATATATATATAGTATAATATACAGCTATTGTGAATGGAATGAAAGGCAATAAAGGAAGAAGAAGATCTGGTAAGCTTGTAGTGTTGGATGAATTTCTCATTAAAAAAGCCGTTAAAGCTAGACGGCCTTTCGCTTTCATAACATCGGTGAAATTTAGTTCCCTTTAAAATGTGGTCGTTGTGATATATGTTTATTTCTGTAATATCTAAAAAAAATCAGGCCATTCTGTGGCTGGAAAGTTATTTAATTTGAGGGGATTCCCGAGCAAATAATATACATGAAATCGCTCGCTTTGCACAGTCGAGCAGACAGAGGAAGTCCGTGTGCACATGCGCAGGTTTACCTGCTTCTTCTTTCGGGTTTTATATCAGCTGGCGGCCACAGTGTTGCATTACTGCCATCTACAGGTTTACCCTGACCGTGCACTGACAGTTCCATCATTCCGTCGCTAAACGAACAGCTGATCACACCGAGGTGCTCGCTGAGTGCCGATATTTAATAGTGTGGTCCTGCGTTTCCTTTCCTTCGCAACATAACGTCTTTTCTTCTCGCTTTCTGTTACTGTAGTCGGTCTTTCACGTTTCATTCGCACACTCACATCCTCCATTTTCCTCTCCTGTTTCAAATTTGTATCCCACAATGCCTTGTGCGAACAGGGAAAGCCCATCATGTCATGCATGATGTAGTCTGTTGAATTGGGTCATGGTGAAGCAGGAAAAAATAGCAGAGAATTTAGGGCCACATGGCCTGAAATTCATTAATTGTTCTATTTTTTAAAAAACTAATAAAATTGGAAGTCTGTGATTCGAATTCAGTCGCTTTCAGTCCACTAAACAAAAATAATTGGGTGTCGGGGAAAATTCTTTTTATGACCTACACTTGAAAAATCTGAAAGGCAGTAGAGCTCTATGATGTGAATTTCCAACTGTAGTTAGTTATCTCATAGTGAGTGCACAATCTAAATGTGTTCAGTTGGTATTGTGTGTAATAACTATGTAATAATGGCCTAGTTACATAGTTATAATTTATAACTGTTTTTTTCCAATTAAGTTTTTGTGATTTAGATTTGTGATTGAGAGTGCACCCATGTGCGCCAGTATTGCTTACAAAAAGCAATACTGGGCAATGTGCAATACCTCTCCTGCTAGATTTTTTTTTTTTGTATATGTTAATGCTTAATTTATCTAGAAGTTCTCTCTATCAATCAAGTCTATCTATCTGTCTGTCTGTCTGTCTGTCTGTCTGTCTGTCTGTCTATCTATCTGTGTGTGTGCGCAGACACACATCTGTTTTGACGCTGGCCGCAACACAGCGGCCTTCTCTCCAAAAACAAACAGAGAACAGAGGCCCTTTTCTGCAAAGTCGAGCTATCAAAATACATGTGTGCAGACAGGAATTTCACCTCATTTGTTATCACAGGATTGTTAGAGGATTGAAGGAGAGGTCTGCATTATCATATCGTGTGTGTGTGTGTGAGAGAGAGGGAGAGAGAGGAGGAGACATGGGTATTGTGATTGAACGACATGATAATAATTCCAGTTGTGGTTGTAAGAGTTCAGACACACACACACACACACACACACTTTTTGCCATCCCTGTGATGCTATAAAACATTCCACAGTATGCTTAGGCTCATGACATGGTTAGAGTACTTCACGGCTCATCCTCTATCCTCGATCTAATGACACTCTTCTATCCACTCAGATACTGTCTGTAGGGTTATTTTATCTGCCAAGCAGGAATTGTATAAGAACTACAAAATTCAGATCAGTTATGGAGGAATGAATAGCTCCTAATTAAAAAAAAAAGGTCTCTCTCTCTCTCACACACACACACACACACACACACACACGTCTCAGCTTCATAACAGTCAGGAACAGTCCATAAAAATAATACACACAAACCTGCAGTTCATGAAACTGGTGCCAGGGGGCAGTGCTGCTCTTGAATTTCTTTTAAACTCCTATTTCTTTTCTTTTGGTAGTTTTATTTATTTATTTTTACCTGCACATTTTCCAAGGATTTGTTGAACGTCACATCATGCACAGCAAACTGCGCTGTCTAGTCTAAACCAGGTACTGCTACTGTACATCAACTCGGCGCCATGGTAACAAGCAGTTTTTTGTAGAAATGAAAATATTACAATCACTCATCCTGTTTATACCTTAATGCCTCCAACTTTTTTTATGAGCTGTCAGAAGATCTTTCGAGCATTTCATCCATCCATCCATCATCTCTAGCCGCTTTATCCTGTTCTACAGGGTCACAGGCAAGCTGGAGCCTATCCCAGCTGACTACGGGCGAAAGGCGGGGTACACCCTGAACAAATCGCCAGGTCATCACAGGGCTGACACATAGACACAGACAACCATTCACACTCACATTCACACCTACGGTCAATTTAGAGTCACCAGTTAACCTAACCTGCATGTCTTTGGACTGTGGGGGAAACCGGAGCACCCGGAGGAAACCCACGCGGACACGGGGAGAACATGCAAACTCCACACAGAAAGGCCCTCGCCGGCCACGGGGCTCGAACCCGGAACCTTCATGCTGTGAGGTGACCGTGCTAACCACTACACCACCGTGCCGCCCTCAAGCATTTCAAGTGTTATTGAAATTAGTTTGTGAATTTTGGAGAATTTCTAAGTCTCTCCAGTAGGGAGCGATAAACTCACAGTTCATCAGAAAGTCGCTGAATTTCTCACATCTGGCCTTTCTTCTGTCTTGTTTGTCTCTCTCACACACGAACACACACTTTATATCCGGATTCCCCAATAATAATCAGAACTCCATGGCCAGCTGCTCTGAGCTCACTCTGTGGAACACAGCAGTATGGATTTAATGCTTGCAAATCAAGAATGAAAATAGATTTTTGTTTTATTTCACCAGACCGTATAAGAGCTAAGCTAATGGTAATTCATATAAAACACAGCACAGCTATATCCATGACAGCTGTTTCCTGAGAACCACCATTCACATCTGTACAAGAGAACACAATGGCTGCATTAAAGGAACAGTCCACTGTACTTCCATAATGAAATATGTTCTTACCTGAATTGAGACGAGCTGCTCCGTACCTCTCCGAGCTTTGCGCGACCTCCCGGTCAGTCAGACGCGCTGTCACTCCTGTTAGCAATGTAGCTAGGCTCAGCATGGCCAACGGTATTTTTTGGGGCTGTAGTTAGATGCGACCAAACTCTTCCGCGTTTTTCCTGTTTACATAGGTTTATATGACCAGTGATATGAAACAAGTTCAGTTACACAAATTGAAACGTAGCGATTTTCTATGCTATGGAAAGTGCGCACTATAATGACAGGCGTACTAACACATTCTGCGCGCTTCGGCAGCGCATTGATATCTGAGCTCCGTATCAATGCGCTGCCGAAGCGCGCAGAAGGTGTTAGTACGCCTGTCATTATAGTGCGGACTTTCCGTAGCATAGAAAATCGCTACGTTTCAATTTGTGTAACTGAACTTGTTTCATATCACTGGTCATATAAACCTATGTAAACAGGAAAAACGCGGAAGAGTTTGGTCGCATCTAACTACAGCCCCAAAAAATACCGTTGGCCATGCTGAGCCTAGCTACATTGCTAACAGGAGTGACAGCGCGTCTGACTGACCGGGAGGTCGCGCAAAGCTCGGATAGGTACGGAGCAGCTCGTCTCAATTCAGATAAGAGCATATTTCATTATGGAAATACGGTGGACTGTTCCTTTAAAGCTCGACGGCCTTTCGATTTTCTAAAATCGGTGAAATTTAGTTCCCTCTGAAATGTGGTCGTTGTGATGTTTGTTTATTTCTGTAATATCTAAGAAAAAAACAGGCCATTCTGTGGCTGAAAAGTTATTTAATTTGAGGGGATTCACTCGCAAATAATGTGCATGAAATTGCTCGCTTCATGCAGTCGAGCAGACAGAGGAAGTCCGTATGCGCATGCGCAGGTTTACTTGCTTCTTCTTTTGGGTTTTACAGCAGCTGGCATCCAGTGTTGCATTACTGCCATCTACAGGTTTACCCTGACCGTGCACTGACTGTTCCATCATTCTGTCACTAAACGAACAGCTGATCACACCGAGGTGCTCGCTGAGCGCCGATATTTATTAGTGTGGTCCTGCGTTTCCTTTCCTTCGCAACATAACGTCTTTTCTTCTCGCTTTCCGTTACTGTAGTCGGTCTTTCACATTTCATTCACACACTCACGCCCTCCATTTTTTTTCTCCTGTTTCAAATTTGTATCCCACAATGCCTTGCGTGAACGGGGAAAGCCCATCACTTGACGCATGATGTAGTATCTTGTATTGCGTCATGGTGAAGCAGGAAAAATTAGTGGCCCTAAATTCATTAATTAGTCTATTAGGGAAAAAATAAACTTAATTAAATTGGAAGTCTGTGATTTGAATTCAGTAGCTTTTGGTTCAATAAACAAAAATAATTGGGTGTCGAGGAAAATTCTTTTTATGCCTCCGCCACCATAAGGTGCAGGAGGCATTATGTTTTTGGGTTGTCTGTCTGTCCGTGCGTCCGTCCCGAAACCTTCCATCCGTCCGTGCGTGCGTCCGTCCGTCCCGAAACCTTGTGAACGCGATATCTCAAAGGCTAATGAAAGGAATTTCACCAAACTTTCACCATTTGTGCGTTTTGGGACAAACATGAACTGATTAGATTTTGAGATCAAAAGGTCTAAGGTCAAGGTCACTGTGAGGTCAAATGTCTGTCCGAGAACCTTGTGAACACAATATCTCCAAGGCAAATACAAGTAATTTCACCAGGTCAAGATTACTGTGAGGTCAAATGTCCGTCCCCAAATCACAACTTATTAAGGCGTGTAGTCTACCGGGCGGAGGCATCCCCATCGACGCCGTTGGCATCGAGTTCTATCTAGTTATGACCTAATACTTGAAAAATTTGAAAGGCAGTACAGCTTTAATGTTAAGTGCACAGTTAATGTCGTGGAAGATAAACACTTTCAGTCACAATGGAAAAAATAAGAAAATGCTCAAAGACTTGTTCTGGACGGAACCACAGTGAGAAAAGGAGACATTTTGGTGTCCTGTCATAGGACAGACATGGACCTGCTTTAACTGAACGATCAAACAAATGCTTCCTGAGGCATTCAGCAGAAAAGTTTGGGCCATTTTAACAGACTGAAGCCTTGTAGATCACCTACTCAATCACATGCTTAAACATGAGGGTCAAAATACCACCATCTGGTCTACACAGCAGCGTTCCTGATGCTCAAATGGTAGAGCATGGAAGAGGGAGTGGGATCGATGCCCGTGTTCTCCACAAACTCACAAAAACTGCACAGTTGAAGACTGGAAAGAGTCTGTGCCCATGATAGCCTCAGATTCCTCTTCTTAGCCGACAGGAGAGAAACCTGATGTGGTCTTCTAGAGATGATGATTTTCCATGATCACGGAAAAATTAAAAAAAACATGGAAATCGCGGAATCACTTGTCCGAAACGGAACTGCCGTTATGAAACGGAAAACGGGTTTTTGTCCACATCCGGTTTCCAAACCCAAGAAATTCAATCCATGTAGCTATACAGTGAGGGGTTTTTTTGTTTGCAAAAAGAAATCAAATCTCAGGTGGGGTTTACATTAGACCATATCAGCGGATCATCAGATTAACGTTTTTAAAACGATTAGCGTGCACACAGCAACACCAATACACGATTTGCGTGCACACAGCAACTCCAATACATGGATACGCTCGGCTCCGCAGGCATCCTGCGCTCCAAATCACTCCGCCCTGAACAGCGAGTGCCCTCTGGAGGGTGCGCACTCCGGCCCTGCGCAGCTCACAGAGCACGCGAGTGAAGCGCACGAGCAGTGATTCGGGACTGAGCCGCTGTGTGTGAGATCCCAGCGCATATCACTTACCACTCGCAAGTGGAAGGATGGCAAGCCTAAAGACAATCATAACTACACAATGGGCAGTATTTGCATCAGTATTTGCAGTATTTTCATACTTTTATACTCTTTAATGAAAGGTGATACAAGGCGGAAGTCCGCGCCGTTTTTCAGCAGTCGCGTCACATGACCAACGCCAGCGAATCAGGAAGGTGGATGTCACAGTGACGTTGTCCAATGACGACGCCAGCTAGAGCTCAGCACAGCGTATCCGCATATTCTCAATGTTTACACAGCACCGGACCAGACACGATCTAGATTGAATACGTGGACCCTGGCGGATTCCCGTTTCCCGGCGTTTCCAGGCGTTTTAATGTAAACGGACAGTGCATCCGCGAAGAAAACAAGACAGATACGGTCTAATGTAAACTTGGCCTCAGTGTAAACAGGTTGTCAACAAACTATCCATATCTCGCCATGTTGTAAATGACGCGAGGGCTTATGATCAGCGTGCGCGCTGACTGGATAAAAAAAGACATCCAGGGATTATAAGCAGGAACGCTTCACCCCGGAAAATACAAAGCAGCTCACTGTGCTGGTGTTAAAGGAAAAGGCAACTTTTGTACAAAATCACCACAAATAGATAGATAAATATTTAAAGTAATCGATCATGGAATTTATAGAGAAAGAACAGACCGCATAACAGTATCTTTTAACTTTTAATAATATGGGCTTGCGCTGAGCTCAGCGAAGATGCGTTCCGCCATATTGATCTACTGCATGACGTCATGCGGCCCACCACTGAAAAGAACTCTTCAGTGCTTCATGGTAATAAGGTAAAAAACCAGTACAATCGCTTCTTCAAAGTTTCACCAAATGGTTTTATTTATGCAACTTAAAGCTCAATACTGTATAACTTTGGTCGAGTAAAAACACGGAGCAAAAACATGGCTGAATCCTGAATGACTCCTATTTGGATTTGTCCTACCAAGCCTACTGCGCATGCATGAAGCGGCTCGGCTCGGTTTTCCCTTTCGGGCGCTCTCGTTTTCTGTTAGAATTTGGTAAAGAAAAAAATAAATAAATATTATTTACCAGCTTACCGGGTCCATGAACATAAATCTGACAGCTGACAAGGTCGGGATATAAACGAATCGAATACAAGCCACCCGCCAGGACTCCTTACTGTCATCACAGTGATCTGTTTGTAAACACTGTTTTCATGGGCCCAGTAACGTCACAGATCAGAGGGAGGCGCATTAACGAAAGATTCTGATTGGTTTATAGTTGCCCACAATCTCAAAATGGCTGCCTCCTCCAACTTCAGCTCCTCTGTGTCAATTCATGATTTCAAAGTTAAAAATATTTTTTCATGTTCGATATATAATGGAAATAATTAACAGAATCAATTACTTTATATATTTATCTATCTATTTGTGGTGATTTTGTACAAAAGTTGCCTTATCCTTTAAATCCACATCTGTCTGTCCAACGGGACGAGTTGAATACCGTATTTTTCGGACTATAAGTCGCACTTTTTTTCATGGTTCGGCTGGCCATGCGACTTATACTCCGGTGCGACGTATATATGTTGTTGTTTTTTTTTTCACCGCGGAATAACTGGAGCTGATGCTGAGTCTGACGACAGCCACGCAGAAGAAGAGGAAACGGCGCTTCATCTGCCGCTGGAGGCAGAGTTGTTCAGAAGCGACACCGAGGATGAGGAATTCAATGGATTTGCTGATTTGGAGTGAAATCATCAGCTTGATAAACTTGATTGACCTGTGTTTTATTATTAATGATAGGCCTATAGTTATTTAAATAAGTTATGTAGTGATTTTAGGCAGTGCTTAATTTGTGAAGTGGGAGGTCCCGGAACGCAGGAGGTGGGTGGGTCCAGCGACTCAAAAAAAAAAAAGGCGGGGGATGGTTTACTATAACTTTACGCACATGCGCTTATTGTGTGTGTAAAATAATAATAATAATAATAATAATAATATCAGACATTATGATCTTAGAAAACGCTTTAGTGACAAACAGTTACAGACAGTAATATGTCGTGATATTATATTATAAAATATTAATTTTTATTAGTCTATATATTAAATTATATATTACATTTATCTTCTAAAATAACAGACTGTACTCATCACAACCAGTTTATTTCACCATTGGAGATCAGATCACACAAGACATGAGTTAAATGACTCATTTTAAGGATTTAAGTAGGGGATTTAAAAGCGGTGTTTTTTTTTTTTTTTTTTCACTAGACGGTTGTTTTTACTACCGTACTTGTCTTTGGAGATGATATACCTATAGCCTACTTGACCTCTGATTTGATGAAATAAAATTCGACAAAAATGAAGAATGACTCTCCTCGATGATGACTACAGCTTTAATAACACAGATGAAAGAGCCATGGGGCGATAATAAACCCTACCGGTAAAAATATTCTAAAAGCAAACTGATTAATGCATCAGTAATAGGCTACTAATATTAGTTATAATAATAATATAGGCTATTAGTAATAACGATAGTGATAGTATTAAAGATAGTAGTAGATATTTAAAATAATCAGACGAGGCTACTTACAGGGCAAAGGGCGCGTCATCACTGCTCAGCTGTTCGTTTATTAAATAAACAATGCAGTCGCGCAGTAACCACGCGCCGCTTATCAGATACAATCACAGATTCTATGGATAGAATAACCCTTCGAAAAAGTGCGACTTATAGTCCGGTGCGACGTATATATGTTTTTTTCGTCTTCATAATGCATTTTTTGGCTGATGCGACTTAAACTCCGGAGCGACGCATAGTCCGGAAAATACGGTATTTGTTGAACGTCACCATTTTGAAAGTAATTGTTCAAGAGTTACATCAATAAACTTCCAACAAAACGAGTTCAATCCCCTCAGTGATCCGGGCGTGCTATTGTTTACGAAATTCCAGGGAAGCCAAGTACAGCAGGTGTGTGTGTGTGTGTGTGTGTGTGTGTAAAAATAACCACGGCGTAATATCTAATTATAGGTTATTAGACTCTGAATTCATCGAAATCAGAGAAATGGGGATCAAGTACCTCAATAAAATAAATGTCTGGGATGAATCTTCATTTCATTTGGACATTTTATTGTATTTATCTTTTGTGTGGCTCACATGAACACACAATCATAAAATATTTTGAGGAATTTTACAACAGTGCCGAACTCGCTCACGGTTTGTTTTCATTCACAACGCGATTCTGTCCCCGTTATCATGTCCAACTTGTTTTCTTTTGGTTTCATTTCTTTAAATTAATTTATACTCCAAGTTTTACTGGATTAATCAAGATTTAACTTTATTTCCACCAGGAGATCTGAATTTGGGTGAGTCTCACTCTTAAAACTGCAGACCAGGTAATGGGTTCTAACACCACACGCACCATAAAGGGGCACTGGATAGTTTTTGTTTATTATTACAGTTAAACTTTAAGTTTTGTTTTTATGAATTTCAGAACGGCAAAACTGTATATTACCCAGTTTATTCTCCACACACCTCACTCAAACCATAGATTCAAACATGAATTTCAAGTGATCACGTTATAATGTGAAACGTTTCGCATAATAATGTAAAAATAGAACATGAAGCATATATTGTTGTAACAAACTTTTCATGGTATTACATGATATGGATTTTTTTCTTATTTTTTCTGGCGTCAGCAATCGGCTTCCGTAGTATTCCATGTTCGTGAATGAGTTAACGAGATCAAGATGATCTACAGGATGTTATATCTCCCCCTGTTGTCAGCCAGAGCTATTACACCTCGCAATATTAAACCGTAGTCAAAAATACCAAGAAGTGAAACAGCTAGGAAACGCAAATGACCTACTTACACGTCATTTCAAATCCTTTTATTCATTTAATTGCCAAGCTTTCGGTCAGAGACCTTCCTCAGGGCACAAACAGATGGAGCATACAACAAACTAATCAATTAAGATTCATTAAGGTGCTCAGTCACACCTGTACAGATGAGTTGTAGTCCAAGTGTGGAAGTTGTAGTTTTTCTGTTCTTCCTGGTTTCATATTTCCTCTACCCAAGGTAGCTGGCATTAAATTGACCCCAAATGCACCAATAAAATTACCCACCACAAAAACATGCATCTTTTTACATACAAACTTGAGTACACACACACATGTAAGCAAATGTCAGTTCAAGATAACTGCATAAACATCAGCAAGAACTTCATAAACTGCAGTTTCAAGACTTAACAAATGGTATGCCTCCAATCATAACGTAACACTCATGTCAAAGTCTACATTTAACCCTTTGGGTTGTAGGGCAGGCGGCACGGTGGTGTAGTGGTTAGCTGTCGCCTCACAGCAAGAAGGTCCTGGGTTCGAGCCCCGGGGCCAGCGAGGGCCTTTCTGTGCGGAGTTTGCATGTTCTCCCCGTGTCCGCGTGGGTTTCCTCCGGGTGCTCCGGTTTCCCCCACAGTCCAAAGACATGCAGGTTAGGTTAACTGGTGGCTCTAAATTGACCGTAGGTGTGAATGTGAGTGTGAATGGTTGTCTGTGTCTATGTGTCAGCCCTGTGATGACCTGGCGACTTGTCCAGGGTGTACCCCGCCTTTCACCCGTAGTCAGCTGGGATAGGCTCCAGCTTGCCTGCAACCCTGTAGAAGGATAAAGCAGCTAGAGATGATGAGATGAGATGAGGTTGTAGGGCATCTAATGTATGGATCCAAAACAATTCCCTTTGACATAGCACTTTATCAATGTTCCCACCCCTTGACAATTTAACTTGCTCAATTCCCTGAAACCGTAGGGAAGAAACAGGGTGGGCACACTCTACAAAGTGACAAGCCACAGGGTAATTAAGATCAGCCCGTCTAATCGAACTCTTATGTTCGCTGATCCTTTGTTTTAAACTACGTGTAGTTTTTCCCACATAGACCTTATCACAGGGACATCTTAACAAATAAACAACATTCTTTATATTGCATGTAATATATATATGAAATATGAAACCAGGAAGAACAGAAAAACTACAACTTCCACACTTGGACTACAACTCATCTGTACAGGTGTGACTGAGCACCTTAATGAATCTTAATTGATTAGTTTGTTGTATGCTCCATCTGTTTGTGCCCTGAGGAAGGTCTCTGACCGAAAGCTTGGCAATTAAATGAATAAAAGGATTTAAGTGTGCAGACATTTTTTCTTGTTTAAACCATCAGTGTCTAAAAGACACACAGAGAAAATAACGTACTGGTCAATAATCAATGTATCAGTGGTTTATGACATCCTTAGTAGCAAGTCAGTTGAGCAAAAGTGGCAGGAAGGAATTGTAATTACAAAAAAAAAGATGAAGCTCTAGAAAATGACCAAGAAGAGGAGCTAGATTTGCGAATAGTGACTAATAATAAATAAGCTCCCAGTGTGGACTGGGAAGCAGTGGGAGTTTAAAGTGCATATCACGGGTAAATTCAGGAGCGAGATCACTGTAATTCTCCTATTTTACATTAAACTTTGGTCAAATATCTGTCACATTCTGCATTTTCTGCAATTTGTTTACCTTGCACAATACCAGAAAAATTCAGCTGAAATCAAGCCATTTGAGGCGAATTGGTCCGCCTCTGAAAAAACTTGCCATTTGGATTTCCCGGGAAACATTGATTTTCGTGATGTCGCGTGTGGGACACCTCCCTCTGAATCCTACGTCAGCGCTGGTTTGTTTATGAGAAAACAACCTGGTGATTTTCTGCAAATTTCTTCAATGTTAATCACGTAATTATTAAAATGGTTAACAGATGTATCGTAGGAGGGTGTAGCAACACCAATCTTGATGGGATTAGTACTCATCGTTTTCCAAAAGACCAGACAACGAGAGAGAAATGGGAGCACTTGGTCTACACAGGCTGTGCACTGAAACCGTGCAAAGCTCGCACAGCCTGCTGGCGCTTCCGCAGGTAACGTCACGAATCTGGCTCCAGGCTCCCTTGGGATTTTTCCAGACACGTTGTGTTGTTTTATTTTTTTCTGCTGTAGACAGATGGCCTTGTGCAAAATTACCCTTCTGGATGAGTGTGTAAAGGGACATGCTTTCATATTAAAAAAAACAGGAAATTGGTCCAGAATATGCACTTTAAAGAGTTATAATAAGACTGAATGCAAATAACAGCAGAAGGAATGTACAACCCCGATTCCAAAAAAGTTGGGACAAAGTACAAATTGTAAATAAAAACGGAATGCAATGATGTGGAAGTTTCAAAATTCCATATTTTATTCAGAATAGAACATAGATGACATATCAAATGTTTAAACTGAGAAAATGTATCATTTAAAGAGAAAAATTAGGTGATTTTTAAATTTCATGACAACAACACATCTCAAAAAAGTTGGGACAAGGCCATGTTTACCACTGTGAGACGTCCCCTTTTCTCTTTACAACAGTCTGTAAACGTCTGGGGACTGAGGAGACAAGTTGCTCAAGTTTAGGGATAGGAATGTTAACCCATTCTTGTCTAATGTAGGATTCTAGTTGCTCAACTGTCTTAGGTCTTTTTTGTCGTATCTTCCGTTTTATGATGCGCCAAATGTTTTCTGTGGGTGAAAGATCTGGACTGCAGGCTGGCCAGTTCAGTACCCGGACCCTTCTTCTACGCAGCCATGATGCTGTAATTGATGCAGTATGTGGTTTGGCATTGTCATGTTGGGAAATGCAAGGTCTTCCCTGAAAGAGACGTCGTCTGGATGGGAGCATATGTTGCTCTAGAACCTGGATATACCTTTCAGCATTGATGGTGTCTTTCCAGATGTGTAAGCTGCCCATGTCACATGCACTAATGCAACCCCATACCATCAGAGATGCAGGCTTCTGAACTGAGCGCTGATAACAACTTGGGTCGTCCTTCTCCTCGTTAGTCCGAATGACACGACGTCCCTGATTTCCATAAAGAACTTCACATTTTGATTCATCTGACCACAGAACAGTTTTCCACTTTGCCACAGTCCATTTTAAATGAGCCTTGGCCCAGAGAAGACGTCTGCGCTTCTGGATCATGTTTAGATACGGCTTCTTCTTTGAACTATAGAGTTTTAGCTGGCAACGGCGGATGGCACGGTGAATTGTGTTCACAAACAATGTTCTCTGGAAATATTCCTGAGCCCATTTTGTGATTTCCAATACAGAAGCATGCCTGTATGTGATGCAGTGCTGTCTAAGGGCCCGAAGATCACGGGCACCCAGTATGGTTTTCCGGCCTTGACCCTTACGCACAGAGATTCTTCCAGATTCTCTGAATCTTTTGATGATATTATGCACTGTAGATGATGATATGTTCAAACTCTTTGCAATTTTACACTGTCGAACTCCTTTCTGATATTGCTCCACTATTTGTCGGCGCAGAATTAGGGGGATTGGTGATCCTCTTCCCATCTTTACTTCTGAGAGCCGCTGCCACTCCAAGATGCTCTTTTTATACCCAGTCATGTTAATGACCTATTGCCAATTGACCTAATGAGTTGCAATTTGGTCCTCCAGCTGTTCCTTTTTTGTACCTTTAACTTTTCCAGCCTCTTATTGCCCCTGTCCCAACTTTTTTGAGATGTGTTGCTGTCATGAAATTTCAAATGAGCCAGTATTTGGCATGAAATTTCAAAATGTCTCACTTTCGACATTTGATATGTTGTTTATGATCTATTGTGAATACAATATCAGTTTTTGAGATTTGTAAAATTATTGCATTCCGTTTTTATTTACAATTTGTACTTTGTCCCAACTTTTTTGGAATCGGGGTTGTAAACATTTTGCTAACCAAGGCTTGAATACGTGAAAAGTCCTCGAGTTTGTATAACTAAGAGGTACAGTGGTGCTTGAAAGACTGAAGTCGCATATGAAAAGAGCGGATAGGAATCGGAATTAGGACCACATATCCAAACGGCCTGGGTCGGATTTGAAAAAATCGGATCTGTGTCATTCATATTGTCAATAAAAGATCGGATACAGGTCACATATGGGCGAAAAGATCGGATTTGAGTCACTTCAGCCTGCAGTGTGAACGTAGCCTTATGCCGCTTTTCCACTACAAACGCGGCTGTGCCGTGCCGAGTCGAGCTGAGTCGAGCTGAGCGGGGCTGTTGGAGTTGCATTTCGACTACAACCGCGCTGAACCGTGCTGGCTGGAAGTGGGTGGACACATTGGGTGGAGTTAGCGAAAGTGGGTGGACGTCACGTGATGTCGTTAAGCAGCGCAAACAGTGACATCAGTGACAGTGGCGGAACAAGTCAGAGCCGGGCCGGGGGCGGGGCAAATGACCGGGCCCTTTATTAAAGCTTATCATAACATCATTTTAGGCTACAAAATGTCCGCAACTGCGGTGTTTACCAATTTCAACACTACCGGGTGCAACTATGTTATTTAGTACATCAAGTCCTTCAAACGAACATGTAACTCAGAAACAAAAAACATTAGGATACTGTACATGGCTCATAATAAAACATCAATAGCCTATACTGCGCACATTATTTGAAGGGCATACGAATGAGCGCTCAGAGGCTGCAGCGGTGACAGGAAGAGTCAGAAATAAAAGGAGGGCGGTGCAAACCTCACTGAATGCACTGTGTTTACCAATTTCAACACTACGGGGTGCAACTATGTTATTTTGTACATTAAGTCCTTCAGACGAACATGTAACTCAGAAACAAAAAAACATTAGGCGACATACTGTACATGGCTCATAATAAAACATCAATAGCCTACTGCGCGCATTATTTGAAGGGCATACGACGAGCCTTGCGCTCCGCGAACTCGTCCACGATGCTCTGTATGTCACTGATTCAGTGAGCTTTTAAGCGGTAGTAAACAATAAACATGGAGGACATGGAGTCGTTAGTGTTGCTGGTCTTGGTGCTGTGGCTTGTTGTCACCGACAACGCCAACAGATACTGGCAAGAGCGTATAGATGAGGCGAGGCGCATAAGGCTTCAGAAATTCTCGTAATTCGTAATTATTCTTCTTCCGGGTTTGCGGTGTTTACAGATCCCAGCGCGCTCGCGGGGCGTGTGTGGGCATGTGAGGACACGCCTCCTCACCAATCAGTGCACAGGGGAGTGTCTGCTCACGCCCCCAACTTCAGTCGGCACGGTTTGGCTCGCTTCAGCCCCACTCCAAAACCGTGCGAGTTTTAGGGGCTAAGCAGGGCTGAAACGAGCTGAGTCGTGCCGGTTTTTGGTAGTCGAAACGCGAGCCGTGTCGGGCTGAAGCGAGCTGAAGTGAGCTGAAAAAGGGTAGTGGAAAAGGGCCATTAGAGTCAGGTGTTTTCAATCAATGGGATGACAATCAGGTGTGAGTGGGCACCCTGCTTTATTTAAAGAACAGGGATCTATCAAAGTCTGATCTTCACAACACATGTTTGTGGAAGTGTATCATGGCACGAACAAAGGAGATTTCTGAGGACCTCAGAAAAAGCGTTGTTGATGCTCATCAGGCTGGAAAAGGTTACAAAACCATCTCTAAAGAGTTTGGACTCCACCAATCCACAGTCAGACAGATTGTGTACAAATGGAGGAAATTCAAGACCATTGTTACCCTCCCCAAGAGTGGTCGACCAACAAAGATCACTCCAAGAGCAAGGCATGTAATAGTCAGCGAGGTCACAAAGGACCCCAGGGTAACTTCTAAGCAACTGAAGGCCTCTCTCACATTGGCTAATGTTAATATTCATGAGTCCACCATCAGGAGAACACTGAACAACAATGGTGTGCATGGCAAGGTTGCAAGGAGAAAGCCACTGCTCTCCAAAAAGAACATTGCTGCTCATCTGCAGTTTGCTAAAGATCACGTGGACAAGCCAGAAGGCTGTTGGAAAAATGTTTTGTGGAGGGATGAGACCAAAATAGAACTTTTTGGTTTAAATGAGAAGTGTTATATTTGGAGAAAGGAAAACACTGCATTCCAGCATAAGAACCTTATGCCATCTGTGAAACATGGTGATGGTAGTATCATGGTTTTGGCCTGTTTTGCTGCATCTGGGCCAGGACGGCTTGCCATCATTGATGGAACAATGAATTCTGAATTATACCAGTAAATTCTAAAGGAAAATGTCAGGACATCTGTCCATGAACTGAATCTCAAGAGAAGATGGGTCATGCAGCAAGACAACGACCCTAAGCACACAAGTCATTCTACCAAAGAATGATTAAAGAAGAATAAAGTTAATGTTTTGGAATGGCCAAGTCAAAGTCCTGACCTTAATCCAATCGAAATGTTGTGGAAGGACCTGAAGCGAGCAGTTCATGTGAGGAAACCCACCAACATCCCAGAGTTGAAGCTGTTCTGTACGGAGGAATGGGCTAAAATTCCTCCAAGCCGGTGTGCAGGACTGATCAACAGTTACCGGAAATGTTTAGTTGCAGTTATTGCTGCACAAGGGGGTCACACCAGATACTGAAAGCAAAGGTTCCCATACTTTTGCTACTCACAGATATGTAATATTGGATCATTTTCCTCAATAAATAAATGACCAAGTATAATATTTTTGTCTCATTTGTTTAACTGGGTTCTCTTTATCTACTTTTAGGACTTGTGTGAAAATCTGATGATGTTTTAGGTCATATTTATGCAGAAATATAGAAAATTCTAAAGGGTTCACAAACTTTCAAGCACCACTGTAGGTATGCACAGCACAACTAGTTCTGCAAAATGCTAACCATGACGCAGCTTTACCACTGAGCTTTCCAAAGCCTTAAATTCCTTAAAAAAACAAGCTACATACTGCAGATTCGGGTAAAGCTGGACTGTATTAGTACAGTGCACACAAAAAGTTGGCTAGCGTGAGTTACAGCAATTGTGGCATCAAGGCGATTTGATTAGCTCGGATTAAAATCACTGCTGTTCTCTCCAGTCTGCACTTCCCCAGACTGCTCTCGATAGCTTCCACTCCACTTTACAGTAAGCACACACTTCTACACACAGATGCAATTAATAAAATGAGGCTCAGCTGTTGGGATTCAGTTGTTGGACTAAAACAAATTAAGAAGTAGAAAACTAATGGGATGGCATCCCAAGATGAGAAAGCCAAGTAAAGGATAAGGTTGGGGGGGGGGGGAATGCATATTTGATCCAGAGGTTTGGGAGTTTCAATCGCAGGTTCGATCCTGAGCTCGGGTTACCATCTGTGTCGAGCTTCTCAACGTGTTTTCCCTGTATCTGTGTAACTTTTCTTCCAGGTTCTTCCCACTTCTCAAAAACATAGTAAGCTGTCTAAAATAAATTCCCCTAGATATGAACGTGTGGTGTGGTGTGGTGTGCTGCCATGGACTGGCATCCCATCCAGGGTGGATTATTCCTGCCTCACAGCCACTGTTCCCTGGATAGACTCTGGACCCACCACATCCCTTACCAGTTACTGAATATGACTGACTAGGGGTCGCGACTCCATGTGGGGTCGCCTGATTTACAAATGGGGTTGTCGGAGGAACTCGCATTGCTTCATTCAAGTATTTTACAAGTTATTATTACAAATATCGGAGACGGATTTTTTTTTGGCATGTAACGAGTTACTCAATTGACGATGCGATTCATGATATTCAGGTCACGATTCAATTTTACTACAATGTTTTTGGGGAATAAAATGAATAAAAATTTATTACCAAAAAATGCAATATTTATTTTCCTATTCTTTTTCAACTTCAATGTTATTTTTGTTTAAAAAATTTTTTCGTTTTCTTAATAATCGACAGCAATTATTGACCCATATTTACTAAAATATTCCTTTTATTAAAAATGAAAAAATTAATAACAAAAATAGGCTTTTTTTAAATAAACTTTGATGAACCTTTGTAATCCCTCCATTTGCTTCTCTTTTCTTTAGAGTTCAGCAGTCTGTAAAAAGAGCGCTCTGATTTCTTGTTAACTCTGTTTCTACACAACAGCTCTTTCCCATTTTAGATCTGTTTTTGTGCGTTTTCGCTGCATTAGAGCTGTGTTACTTCCGCCTATGGTGAAGTCACGTGCATTCCCACTATTTAAATAATACTGGCTGGCTTGGAGTGGTCTATCAGATGTATTTCATTCAGCTAACATGATGCATGTATCCGCGTATTCTCAGTGTTTACACAGCACGGAGCTGACACGATCTGGATTGAATACGTGGACCCTGGCGGATTCCCGTTTCCCGGCGTTTCCAGGCATTTTAATGTAAACGAACAGTGCATCCGCGAAGAAAACGAGACAGATACGGTCTAATGTAAACTTGGCCTTAGGCACATGTAAAGAAATGCTGGAGAACAAAAATGGCTTAAAAATAATGAAATTAAATGTTTCAGTGTTTAAAAAACCCAGCAGTAAGCCGTAATAAATGAAACAAAGTCAGTATTTGGTGTGAGGTGAGACAAACCTTTGCTTTAAAAAAATAAATAAATAAAAATAGTAGTCTGAGGTACGGTGAGTGTAGTTTGATAAGGAAATGATCTGTAGGTTTTACTGAGCGTCTTACAGAAGCAGCCCCAGTTCTTCTGGACACTTTGACTGTCACACTCGCTTCTTCATTTTGCACCAAAACCAGCAGCCTTCATTATGTTTTCTTTTTTAATCTGAAACGTGCTCTCTTATGGAATATGCTGCTCAGATACAAACTTTCTTTTTTTTCTGTAACATTTAATTTTGCGCTGGAAAACGAACGTTTGGACTCTAAACTGTTTTGTACTGACTTGATGATGCAGAAGTCATAAAATAGAAATCTATAGCAAAGTTTGTCTGAAAATAAAAAATAGGGTGCCTAAGACTTTTGCACAGCACTGTAGGTCATGCTCAATGGTGATATGCAGTTAAATTAAAAAACAAATCTATAAGAATTCTCCCTCAATATCATCCAGTATCAAAATAATGCAGTGGCATTAAGCCAAACCTCTACATCACCATTTCTGTGTGCTGCAATTCTTCAAGACTTTGCCGTTCTCTGACTAAACTGTTTATTTTTTCCTCGAACATGACCTATATTTCTATTTCTACTTCTAATGATGTCACATACTGTGCTACTTATTAGTGATGACCTCAGGTTGTATGTATAGTTGGCTGCACACCATTGTGTTTGACCTGATAAAGATTCCTTATTGGATTGAAACGTCGTTTCTACGTTACAAGTGTTTGTGCATGAATTGGTTTCCCGTTTTCCCATATTTTTTATTTTATATTTCATCCCAGAACCTTTCATGTGGCATAATGATTGTTTTGTTTTCTTTTTGAAGAATATGCATTGAATTATTCAGATCATGGGTGGGTGCGTCAGTGATTGGTGTGGGGCTGTTGTATATTCTGAGCCACAGTTCTAACCTCTGTGCATTAAAGCTAGACGGCCTTTCGATTTCATAAAATCGGTGAAATTTAGCTCCATCCCAAATTTGGTCGTTGTGATGTTTGTTTATTTCTGTAATATCTAAGAAAAAAACAGGCCATTCTGTGGCTGGGAAGTTATTTAATTTGAGGGGATTCACTCGCAAATAATGTGCATGAAATTGCTTGTTTCGCACAGTCGAGCAGACAGAGGAAGTCCGTGTGCGCATGCGCAGGTTTGCTTTCTTCTTCTTTTGGGTTTTATATCAGCTGACATCCACAGTGTTGCATTACTGCCATCTACAGGTTTACCCTGACCGTGCACTGACAGTTCCATCATTCTGTTCCTAAACAAACAGCTGATCACACTGAGGTGCTCGCTGAGCACCGAGATTTATTAGTTTGGTCCTGCGTTTCCTTTCCTTCGCAACATAAACGTCTTTTCTTCTTGCTTTCCGTTACTGTAGTCGGTCTTTCACGTTTCATTCGCACACTCACATCCTCCGTTTTTCTCTCCTGTTTCAAATTTGTATCCCACAATGCCTTGCATGAACGGGGAAAGCCCACCACGTGCTGCATGACGTAGTATCTTGAATTGGGTCATGGTGAAGCAGGAAAAAATAGTGGAGAATTTAGGGCCACGTGGCCCTGAATTCATTAATTGTTCTAGGTGTTTTGGGGTTTTTTTTTAACTAATAAAATTGGAAGTCTGTGATTCACATTAAGTAGCTTTCGGTCCACTGAACAAAAATAACTGGGTGTCGGGGAAAATTCTTTTTATGACCTACACTTGAAAAATCTGAAAGGCAGTCTACCTTTAAGAAAGAATATACAATATGTTTTGTATGTGCATATTTCACCATAAAACAATATTTAATTCAATAGCTAGATCGCCCCCACAAAAAAAGCATTACTGTAGAATGAGATGTGTTTCCTAGTGTTCGTACCTCCATTAAGGAGGTTTTGTTTTCAGTGTGGTTTGTTTGTCTGTAAGCAGGATTGTGCAAACCCTACCATGAAACTTGCTGGAAGGGTGCAATATGGGCCACGGAAGAACCCGTTACATTTTGGAGCAGATCCGAAGCATGGGGCTGATCGATGGTGGGATGTTGCTAGATACAGCATTTGCTGTACATCTCACCATCCAGTAGATGGCAGTAAAGTTCATCTCATCTCATTATCTGTAGCCGCTTTATCCTGTTCTACAGGGTCGCAGGCAAGCTGGAGCCTATCCCAGCTGACTACGGGCGAAAGGCGGGGTACACCCTGGACAAGTCGCCAGGTCATCACAGGGCTGACACATAGACACAGACAACCATTCACACTCACATTCACACCTACGCTCAATTTAGAGCCACCAGTTAACCTAACCTGCATGTCTTTGGACTGTGGGGGAAACCGGAGCACCCGGAGGAAACCCACGCAGACACGGGGAGAACATGCAAACTCCACACAGAAAGGCCCTCGCCGGCCACGGGGCTCGAACCCGGACCTTTTTGCTGTGAGGCGACATCGCTAACCACTACACCACCGTGCCGCCTGCAGTAAAGTTCAATAGTGGCGAAATATAGCCAGTGTAGAAATACGATGAGTCCACATCACAATCCGCATTCATGCGCATCAGTAATCGTCTGGGATACACATGTAGGCATATAATTGTAATAGTTTTGGAAATCTATCCAGACATATAAAGTGGTTGTGGTTGCAGATTTACACATCATAAAGTCAACTGTTGTCCTTGGCGGAGGTCTGCGCTCTCCGAGTGCCGTTTTAGTTTAATGATGGTTTATCATGAAATAACACTTGAACAGCATGCAGGTATTAGTGCATGTTTATGTACGTCTACATTTTAGTTTTATCCTACTTTTATCTTGAGGAGTATTAATTTATAGTTGCATTGGTTTATGCTGGCTGTACTTGACTTGATCTCCTTCCGATTCAACACCCCTTCCTCTTTTTTTCTCTCTCGCTACATGGCCCACCTCCTTTTATTTATGCTGAATTAAGTCCATTCTTTTCTTTTAAGTGTGTCCAAACTCCAAGGCTCATTTCATTTTATCCTTTACAATCTGATTAGGTCCTTAGATGTCGGATTTGGACAAAAAAAAATAAAAATGAAACACACTCTTGCTTCCGATTATGATCACATGATCCTTAGTCTTTGATCTCCATTTGCCAAATGATTTCTTGGTGTTAATTCCTAATTACTTCCTGTCCTTGTTGGGACATTTTGTCTCCACTAAGGTATGGGAAAAAATCACACACACACACACACACACTTTCACTCATTCAGATGCCTTCATCAAGGCAACATTTTTGTGGCTTGTAATTTCAGACCATTAGCAATGTAGTACATACAGTATAAATGCAAAAAAAAAAGGCATCACAATGAGATGATAAAATCCAATTACTGTCCATCTGTATCGAGCGTATTATGTATAATTTGTGCATAGTTTGGATTTAGTCCACTGTGACATGGCAGTCAGGAAATGCACTATTTTTATAAATACTGTGCAATGGCGAGTGAGGTTATGAGAATTTTGTTTCTATCTGTTACATTTTTTTTATCTATTAATGTTGTCCAGGGTGGCACGGTGGTGTAGTGGTTAGCGCTGTCGCCTCACAGCAAGAAGGTCCGGGTTCGAGCCCCGGGGCCGGCGAGGGCCTTTCTGTGTGGAGTTTGCATGTTCTCCCCGTGTCCGCGTGGGTTTCCTCGGGGTCCTCCGGTTTCCCCCACAGTCCAAAGACATGCAGGTTAGGTTAACTGGTGACTCTAAATTGAGCGTAGGTGTGAATGTGAGTGTGAATGGTTGTCTGTGTCTATGTGTCAGCCCTGTGATGACCTGGCGACTTGTCCAGGGTGTACCCTGCCTCTCACCCGTAGTCAGCTGGGATAGACTCCAGCTTGCCTGCGACCCTGTAGAACAGGATAAAGCGGCTAGAGATAATGAGATGAGATGAGATAATGTTGTCCATTTCCATGTTCTAAAGTAGGAATGCACCAATATCGATATAGGTTTGATATTATGCTCATTCACTCGTAATGAAAAACGCTCCAATACCAATGACGAGCATTAGTCATGAGTGTGTCTACAAACTGTATATTGCGAATCTGTCATAAGCAGGAACTATAGCAAAGTCCTACAATATAAGTAACCTGATAAAACAGCTTTGTGGCCTTCAACAAAGAGCATGACAGCTGCTGACCTGAGCATGCTGTAAAATCAGCTAGCCAGTATTTTAAAGAACAAACTGAGTGTCCTGAATGCACACGTGTGCTTTTCTTGGCCACTATATAAACTGGGGAAACATAAACAGAGATAAATAACATTTTCCACTGGTGAACCGTTCCTATTAGAGCTGGGACTTGAGCTCAGCCAAACCTTAGCCAGACACACAAAAAAGCAACAGGGCAAAGGATTTTTGCAAGGGATTAGCGGCAGGCTGCCAGGTCGCTCCGTTGTGTGTAGTTGCCGATGTTGATTTTAAAAGTAACTAAGTACACAGGGAAATCCATACTTAAGTATGAGTGAAAAATAGCAAGTGTGTGGAAGCAGAGTCTAGAGACAGAAATGTTAGTTTCTCGGTCGTTAGCCTGTGCTACTTGCTCTCGATAGCACTGCCTTGACTGCTTTAACACTACTGATGAACGCTACACCGGCTGGAAGATTACTTCACTGTTGCGCTGACAGGTACCCCTTTTACACCAAATCAGTTCCAGGGCTGGTTCGGGGCCAGTGCTGGTGCTGGTTCACAACTCGTTCAACTTGCGAGCCAGCTGAGAACCAGTTTGCTTTTCCATAGCTCGCAGTGCTAAGGGGAGCCACGTCATCACGTTGCTGTATACGTCAGTTACGTCGCTGTATACGTCAGTTACGTCGCTGTATACGTCAGTTACATCGCTGCGTTTGCATAAACCTTGGCACGAATATCGAAGCAACAACAACACTGAGAAGCAGCAGCAGCAACAACAATAATGGATGACTTCGCGTTTGTACAGCTGCTGCTTCTCGGCGCTTAAAAATGGCGATCTTTCCCCCCCGCTGACGTAAGCGGTTCTTTCCTCTGGCCCAGCAGAGAGTTGGTGCTAGCCTGGAACCGGTTTTTCTGGCCCCAGAGCCAGTTCTTTGTCAGTGGAAACAGAAAACCCGGTTTCAAACTAAGCACTGGCCCCGAACCAGCCCTGGAACTGCTTTGGTGGAAAAGGGGCAAGGGTCAACTCGCGGTTAAGCTCACGCTGGCCTTCGAGAAGGGCTAGGGCGAAAAAATTTTGGTCCCTCCCATTATAAATCAAAATCTAATTGGTTAATTCATCTGTCACTTCCTACATAAACATACACTGCCATGGCCTTCTGTCCTGGCAGTGAAGTCCTAACCAATGAGTGAGCCAGCTCGAACCTCTTCTCAACCAAGAGACAACAAACAAAAAATCTCATTGGATAACTTGATTTTAATATTTGCAGGACAGTAACCCTTTCATTTCTGAAGCAAATTTGATAGAAAATGAAGCTAAATTAGAAGAGAGTAATTATAATGAAAGCAAAGAATGAAAGAAATTCATTGTAACATTTGAAATGCTGATATATTTGGGCCTTCTCTGAAGGCCTAGAAGGCCCTGACGGTTCCCCTCTGACATTTCCCATAATGCACCGAATTGATTATGAAGTAGGTTACTCATTTTGATAATAGTATTAATACCCTCCCGAATTCGGAGTCTTGCGGCCTCAACACCCGCAAGGGGGTGATTCCTGGAATCCCTGGTGAAAGGGTGAACACAGGCTGAAATCCAGGCAGTCCAGACACTCTGGCAATTCCTGTGGCCAACACAGACACGTACCCTTATCCTCCCGGGAACCATCATCGGAGGTGCAGCCCCCCGTCGGCCCTGCTCCCTTGCTTGCTACCTGGATCCCTGGCGGGGAGTGAAGCAGTGTGGACGAGGACTGCGCACCCTCATTACCACCGTCAACAACAAATCCTTTGTGCATGCTTTGTAATAGTATTAACAAGTACCAAAAGAAAGTGGTATTGGTGCCATATTTCTTGTTTTTCTTATTTTGGAGTCTTGACCCATCAGCTCTCCGTGGTCATATGATACTGATTGGCGAAGCTGAAGTCTGTAATGTGCTTCTCTTGAGACGACATCTGAAACTGCTTCTCATGCTGCATCACCGGGTGGTGTAACGCACTAGGAGGAAAGCGCTATCTACCCATTTCCACATACATGATTTCCACAGTGTAGTGGTTAGCGCTGTCGCCTCACAGCAAGAAAGTCCGGGTTCGAGCCCCGTGGCCGGCGAGGGCCTTTCTGTGTGGAGTTTGCATGTTCTCCCCGTGTCCGCGTGGGTTTCCTCCGGGTGCTCCGGTTTCCCCCACAGTCCAAAGACGTGCAGGTTAGGTTAACTGGTGACTCTAAATTGACCGTAGGTGTGAATGTGAGTGTGAATGGTTGTCTGTGTCTATGTGTCAGCCCTGTGATGACCTGGTGACTTGTCCAGGGTGTACCCCGCCTTTCGCCCGTAGTCAGCTGGGATAGGCTCCAGCTTGCCTGCGACCCTGTAGAACAGGATAAAGCGGCTAGAGATAATGTGATGAGATGAGATGATTTCCACAAGATTGCCTTGCGTGTCTGTGGTTGACAGGTGAAAGAGAGAATGCCATCCCTCCCACCCAGACAGCATGGCCAGTTTTGTTGTCTTGACTCTTGGACCGTGGATCATCGGGATTCAAATTTGCGGTCTCCAGACGATAATACGAAGTCCTGTAGCTTACAGTATGTCTGCTTTGGACCAACCGTTTCACTGGTCCCGTTACAGACGTGTCTCTCACACATTTTTAAAATGGTCAAATGGCACTGTATATCAGTGTAATAGAGGGCAGGGAGTGGTGGTGGCGTGTGAATGTTGGAATATTGTTTGCAAGTCCAGGAATGCAGTGTGTGTGCCAGCAGGTTCGGGAAATATTTGCAGGTGTTGAAGAGTGTTCTGTGTTTGACAGACTGCGCTGAATAATGTCAGAATGTTTCCAGGACTGTGGAATGTCCCTGGCAGTCGGGCAGGTATTTTGGGTAATATTATGGGAATTGGAACTTTATATAGTGTTGAGGATTAAAAGGACTGAGCTTGGTATTGGCTGGCTTTAAGCCTCAGGGAATATTTGAATTTTTTAAAAAATATTTTTGTACTTATGCCATACTATTACCACTCTGATGCATGCAAACACACATGGTTTGTCGATTTTAGACTCTCTCTCTCTCTCTCTCTCTCTCTCTCTCCTGCCTTATGCCAGGTTGTCTGAGAATTTGCAGTACGCAATTAGGTGTGTACAGGAATATTTCTGCCTTTTAGATGAAAGCCCGAGCTCTGATTAGATGTTCTTGCTTTTTGGTCATATGTTTTTTCCTGGCGATTAGGCTTCCGGAGCTTAAACTGGAATCTTGCCACATTGCAAAACTGACCGCTTCTGTTAACCTAGTGATTCACTCAAAACAAAATTCTGGGGATCAAGTGATTTGTGTGGACTTCATGCAAAGAAACCTAGACTAACTAAAGCTACGGTCACACTACGGCATGCGTTGCTTTGCGATGGGGTATCGATGAAAATGTGGCATTTTGGTGGCGATGCATGACGATATACGGTACAGTCAAGCTAAAAGTTGTGGTCACACAGCAGGCAAACACTTAACTGTCACACCTTCGTGCGCTCGAGTGGCAGTGCTCGCTAACAGCTAAATACCTGATGCTTATTTGAGCGCAGTCCTTACACGCAGAGGCTTTGCAAAGTATTGTCATGGTTGTTTCTAGCCATGTTTGACTCCGATATTTCATTTGTGTCTTGTTACTCTGACCTCGCCTCACGTTTTGTTTTTGTAAATATCACACCTACTAATAAACACTCTTCCTGCATTTACACCCGTCTCCCGCCGCATACCTGACAATACTTCACAAAGTCTCTGGAAACGGCATCCTTATATATGCATGCTCAATGCGCTCAAATCAGCATCAGGTGTTTTCCATAATGACTGGGTCTCAAGCGCGTGCACAACGCGCTCCGAAGGATCCCCGAATTTAAATGCACTTTGAATCCCGGGGAAGGTTAGGCGATACCGAGCCGCTGTGTTGATGAGGCTCCCGCGAGCATCGGGGACATGGATTCAAGATAAATTAATTTCAAGAGGCTCGACGAAGTTTCCCTGAGCTTCGGGAAATATTCCCAAACCCATCGGCGACTATTCACCACTTAGTTTGCCGACAAAAACATCGCCACCACTGAAATTTTTCACAACGTTTTTGGCCACTCACGAGGTGGAGACACAACAAAAAAACAACTCGCGAAGCTCGGAGAACATTCGCTGTGTATTGCACGATTGGTGGCGATGCTACCAGTTCTTCATCGCCAAGTATTCACAAACCCATCATGAGCTGAAGTGTGACCAGGGTCCAACTCGTCACGCTAATGCCCTAATCCAGGGGTTCCCAAACTAGGGGTCATGACCCTAGGTGATTTACGAATGAGGTCACGAGAGAAACTCACAATCTCAAATATACCTGAAATATCAAAGATGTGTTTTGTGTGTGCAGATATTTTGAAATGTTACTGGGAATCACATTCAGACAAGAAACATTTTAAATTAACTGTGTCCATGTCCGCATTTTAGTCTTCGTCTCTGCCCTGACACACAGCACTCGTGTTCTTCAGCAATAAAGATGGACACATTTTCCCTAATCCATCTCCTTCCGCTAACCAAATTAGCATTGTGTCAGAAATCACACACTTGTATAGTATTCTCATCTCATTATCTCTAGCCGCTTTATCTTGTTCTACAGGGTCGCAGGCAAGCTGGAGCCTATCCCAGCTGACTACGGGCGAAAGGCGGGGTACACCCTGGACAAGTCGCCAGGTCATCACAGGGCTGACACATAGACACAGACAACCATTCACACTCACATTCACACCTACGGTCAATTTAGAGTCACCAGTTAACCTAACCTGCATGTCTTTGGACTGTGGGGGAAACCGGAGCACCCGGAGGAAACCCACACGGACACGGGGAGAACATGCAAACTCCGCACAGAAAGGCCCTCGCCGGCCACGGGGCTCGAACCCGGACCTTGTTGCTGTGAGGCGACAGCGCTAACCACTACACCACCGTGCCGCCTTGTATAGTATTATAGAGCGTTACTGAGTATTAACAGGAACCCGTTTTCCTGTTAGTTAGTGCTTGAATTTTAAAACCCTCTCATGCAGCCTTCAAAGTTACTGAAAGGTCTGTTTTGTGTGCCAGGCTTTTGAAAGTAAATAGTTTGAGTTTGATATGCGGCTCATGACAACAATCTTGACGACAGCAGAAAGTTTTAAGAGAGATAGAGCTCATCGGTGTTTTTTCACATTTCTGTGCATCTAGTCAAACATTTTTGACTTGGAAACCTGACAGACGGCTGTTTCGGCTCTAGTTTTTGATACTAGTTGCTTGTTTTTTGCACATGCACCCTTTGAAGGAATATTTCTATTTTTATCCGATTACCAGTCTCTGTTTGTGTGTGTATATGTTTACCAGCTATCTTCATTACTATCTTTTCATTGTTTGTGTTGTCTCAAGCAGGCTGGCACAAGATTTTTCTTCAGGTTCAGTAACGTTCTATCTTATCTTATCTTACAAACTTCATACAGCTTTGCAAATGAGAGATTCTGTGTAATTCTGGAGATTATAATCTGGAGATTATTTTATATATACTAGTGCATCTCAGAAAATTAGAAT